>NC_061510.1:256266218-256309562 GCF_022539505.1 Lolium rigidum
CTACTTTTAAATCTCTAAGCTAAAATGATTATCTAAACTATTTTGTCTAAGCTACATGATAGTTTTTCATTGTTCTGGCTTTTAGATAGTGCAGTCAACACAAACATGAGAATCAATGAATCATGAAGGGTGATAATGTTAAACTTACTTTCTGGAGCCCGGAAAGAAATTTTGTTCAATGTCAATTTGCTCAGGAAGTACTCCAAAGGTACTCAGGATTGATACAATTTTGTGAACCACCTCATCTTCCTTATAACATTTGATTTCGACTACCTTTAGATGCTTCAGTAACAACAGCTGTTCCGCTAGGTTATAGCTTTCATCTGTTTCAACTATAGGTTGCTGCGTATGTAGCAAACAAAAGATTTTATACAAGGTAAATCAACAACATGCAGTGACTTCATCAATATAAAAGCAGTACTTAGAAAAACATATACCTCACGAGGTTGAAGTTGGAGAGTAAGATTCTCCAGGACTGGTGTGTGCTGGAGAAGGCGAACTAATATGCCTAAGTCAGCAGCTACACACCAATCGTTGAGTAGCAATGTCTTTAGCATGGTAAATGTAGGGCACTTTTTAGAATCCTTTCTGAAAATAAACTGGACCAAGCACAAGCTGGTAAGAATAACTGAAGTCCCAAAATAAAAATACTAGATCGTATACGCCATAACACTGAAAGTATGGACTTCCTAGGTATTAATTAAATAGTCTAAAATGGAGAAGACCAGAAGATATTCATAAGACGTAACATATTTTTCTTGAATTGTGACCTACGAAAATATATTTGAATTAGGGATACCACAAAAACTTCTGTAGAACTATGATATGACCATGGGCCGGTAAGGGCCTGAAGACCAAGGATAGGACACTAACCCTTGCCTAACCGAGGACGGTGTTCTTTCCTGACAATGTGTAGTGGCTCTGAGGCTTAGAACTTGGATTTTTTATTGCTTAATTATTGATGGAGTACATGGTGTCCCTTCTATAAGGAAGGCTTACAGTATGCCAAAAACTGGTCTATCAACTTTTATAACTAACTATATCTTTAACGTCCTAAATAAACTGGTATCTTTTCTAACATGATTATCACTATCTACCAAAATCATTTGATTCCTAATTACCCCGTCTGTCTGGACATGTGGGTGCAGACTGACTCCTGCATAGGTTGGCCACACCATTAGGGCCTAACTAACATAACTCACTAGTTAATTAAAATCGTATAATTTCAAAAGTTATAGTTTGGAAGAGTATGCCCCATCATACGTAGTCTTCAAGATCAAAACACCTATTAGTCATAGTATGGTCAAATTCATTATTGATACCGAATTGTTACTTAAAACTAATATATTAAGGCTGTACACAATGAGATTCATAACGTGGGTCTAATTGTGAGGCCTAATAATTCAGTTATATCTGTAACAGCCTAAGCCAATATTTCCCTTAAAGCGAGCCACACGTCAGACAGGTGATCATGTAGCATCTTGCTTGCGCTTTCACCCTTGCTTAGCTCAAAAGGTAAAACCGGAGGTGCTACGTTTGGACAAACAAGTAATGTACCTCATTGTAATCTAGCGATGTGTAGTACGAAATGCCAGGGTGTTCAAGATCCTCATATGGTAAACTGCCGATTAATGGTGTGTTGGTAATGCTACGGTTTGCGGTGGGATCTCATAGTAACTATATGCGCCATGGATCTCTTAGCTAACCCAATTCTATAACGGTTTTAGGTAATGTACTACTGAATATCATTACAACCACATACAAAAGATCACTCTTAAATACAAACATCTGCAACATCAGGAATAGCATCTCAGTAGTTAGATTGCCTATGTATAACATGTCTTGGCACTAACTCATCGTCTGTGCATGCATATCAACATTTCATTCCACTTAAAATAGAAAGTTAAGAGTTGAATCAAAAGGTAGCTTGGACAGAACTGAACATATGGCGGCCTGGTGAAATGGTGATGTATACTCTAAATAATTTAGCAGAATTCATTTGCATAACTAATGTGACAGGATTAGTTCACTGAAATGTAATTACCCAGTGACTACATGATGACAATGCTAAACTCCTTATTACAAGGAATTTATTTAATATGGCTATATTAGTTTGTTCTTTTCTTTAGGTCAATGATGATACGATCATACAACAAGGTACACAGCAAACAAAAAAGCAACACCAGGAGACTAAGATTTAGGGCAGAAGAGCAAAAAGCATACCACTTCAGGGTCACATGTCAACTGTAAGTTTGTGGCCCCTGACAAGCCTTGGAGAAGCACAGACCTATTTCTGCCAGCACTGCCATCAGATTGACCAAAGCATCTGTCATCACCACAATCACCATAAGCTTTATGTCTGCACGTATCGCTACACGAGTAGTCAAGCCTGACGAACGCTGTCACCAACGACGGCATGCTCTCAAGCAAAGGAGTCCTGCCATCGATGTCTTTGAGCTTGAAGAAAACAAGGCATGGGGTAGAAACACAAGTGCGAGCTTTCGACCTGAAATCGCATCTAATGATGCTTAAACATCTTAACGATTGGGATATGATCCTGCAGGCGTAAATTCTGCACGAGCGCATCCTCAGATCCTCCAACGCGGAGCAGTTTGAGAAATCTAGAGAGCGGGACCATAACATCACGTCTGCGAGCTCCACCCTCGTCAAGAACTGTGAGCTGAAAGGCAGGTTGACAAGACGCAGAAGGTAGCTCTCAGTACGGATGCGGACCTTAAGAACCCGAGCTTTGCAAAGTGACACGGCGTGCCGAATCCATGTGTTGACGAACCGGAACAGCTCGTCTCTCGTCGTCGTTAAGGAACTCCTGAGATATGCTGATCTCACACTCGTCTAGAGGGCACTCTGTCGCGGAGCAGCAGCAGCTGGTTGACGAAGTTGTTCACTGTCCAGGCTCTCCACTCCATGAACCTCCAGTCACCACCACGGGTGATGCGTAGGGCGGGCGTGGACTTCCATAGGTGGCGCCAGCGCCGAGAGAGCACGCACGTCCGCACCGTCTCGTCCGAGGGCAGAGAGGACAGCACGACCTGGAGGATAGCGTCAGGCAGGGCGCTGATGCGGTCCTCGCCGGTCGCAGTATCGGTCGCTTCCTCGCCGTGCTTGCACCTCTTTGGCATTCCGTCGAACAGGTGGTGGCCGTTGGTAAACACTGAGCAACAAATCAACTGTTACCAGGCTTCGGTCAGCATTCCGTCGAAGACGCGGTGGGCGTCAGTGTTTGGGGGGCCGTTCGGCTTTATGGCCGGGGGTGGAACGGCGGAGGCACCCACGGCCGCTCAAGAGGGGGACGAGGAGGTGGTTACGAAGACGAGGTCGTCACCGTGGACGAGGGTAGAGATAGTGGAACGTGCAGCGGAGATGGCGACTCCGGCGAACGGCGATGCGTGTGCTAGCGGTGGCGGTGGCGGCTGGATTTGGGAGGAGTCGGGAGGAAGATGAAGGGAACGTGTTGGCGGCGCACTTTTCAAGCGAAATCGGTCATAGAAATGCCAAACGCTCGTTGCCCTACTTACACTTCACATGAAATTTAGTAATTTACGTTGATTCAATGCAAATTCTCGAAAATGTTTCAATGAGAATCCTTGCACTTTTCAAGGCATAAAATTCCCTATATTCGAGTTGTTTAGTGCGAAGTTACAAGATCCATAATAAATATCGGAGATTTGTTACTAAGTTAGTAGTACAACTTTTTACCGGAAATTCAATTCAGCTTTCGGGTGAGTATCTTCCTCTGTCAAAAAAATTCTATTTCAAAATGTTAAAAAAATTGACAAAAAATTCTACATATACATCTCCACAATATAAGTGTGTTCGTCAAATTTTGGGAGGAACCAATATTTTTTGTGATCTATGTAAAAAGAAAGAAATTATCTTCTAAAAAGTTTTATTTTTAGCATTGAATTTATCTTCCAAAAATTAATCTTCTAAAAAAGAGATACTTTTGTGACCTGTCACGACATGTACCTTGACCACCTTGTTGCCCCATCACACAAATAGGAACTTGAGGTTATGTGGTTATGAGGGTGGTTGTACCCTCTAGTCTATCGGAGTTTAAACCGCATGTTTAACATTTGTGTGTCTCATAAAGGTAGAATATTCTTTCGGTGGGAGACAACATTTCAGTCGACAGCAAGGCGCCTGTGGTAACTTCGTATGTGTTTGTACTGTGTTTTTCAAAAAAAAAAAAATCAGAAAATCCCCACAAAAAAGCATCTGATGTATGAGCCCTAATGGAGTGGCTTCACGTCCACTTTTTTTTTCCTTCTCCAGCGGCATAAGAGAGAAGCTTCGCACTAGATTTTTCTACAAGCCGGAAATGCTTACAATCTAGTTTAGCTTGAACAAATTTGGGGTTCAAGCTTGATAAAGAAATGGTTCCTAGAACGTTGTGTACAAAGTCGTAACGAAGGTGTTAGGAAATAAAATATGTGATCAATTGTGTATGGGAGGGATGCCTCCCAGGAGGTGTCTGTTGGGGAAGAGGTGTCTCCCCAACACACCCCTTCATCCTGTATATAAGTGGGTCTCCCACATTGCAATAAACAAGAGATTCATTTGCTCCATTCCTTTGTGTCTCTTCTCTCAATACTACAACACGTTATCAGCACGTAGATTCTGCCGTGAGCATTTGGCTGTCCCGGCAAAACATGTCGTCCATGGCACAACCGTTTAGATATGGCGAATCGGATCGTCGGAATTTTTTTTTTTTTTTTTTTTGCGAATCGGATCGTCGGAATATGACGAATTGGATCGTCGGAAAACTGTTGTGCGGCGCGCAAGTCATTCATGAAGCCGTTCAAATGACATGGCGATTTCGTTTTTGTCTTCTCATTCCTCAATCAATGATCTTAAGAATTGATTATTTGATTACACGGCCATGCACAGGAGGAAGTGGATGGATCGATCACCAAATAGGAAGAGGAAGAACTACAGAGAAATCGACATCAGTGTCCTTCTTGGCGAAGTACGGAACAATCGGACTGGAATAAGCCACAGGCACAAGGCAACGTTCGTCCTCGACGCCATCCATGTCCATGGAAGTGGCGCAAGGGGCGCAATCCAGGGATATGGCAGCAGCCACACCGGCGTTCTAGCGGGTGTCCGGCATGGCGACATCTTCCAGCGTCGACGACTTCCTACGAACGCGACCACAGACTACACACTCTGACGGTTAAGCTCTAGCGAACAAGCGGCGATGACAACGATGCGCTCGGTCGGCGGCGCCCTACGCGTCCCGCGAGCCTTGCCGTCACCAGCACGGGTTCCCGTTGCGGATCTTCTACGATGGCGGATGCCCATGCCCTTCGTCTGCATCACCGCAGAGGGCGCGTCCCAGCCCGAGGCGTCGGCAACGACGCACTCCCAGCCTGCGACGGCTAGACGACTCCAGTGTCCCAGAACGAACGACGTCAACGTGGCCTACTGGCCAGCATGCGGCGCCCTCTGACGCAAAGGAGAGACGGCGGCAGGTGTGCTCCACACCCGACGCGGAAGCGTTTGTGCACGTGACGTCCTCTAGCCCGACCCGGCAGCGGTTCGGGGACACGGCAAACCACATCCCGACGGCGCCTGTGGCTCTTGGCCCGGCTGCTCCCGACGCGGGCGGACCTCAGCCCCGGCGCGGAAGGGCGCGACCACCCCGCGTGGCCGCATTTTTACGTAAAGGCATGGCGGCGCGGCGGCCTCGGGCGAGCGGAAGGGTCGACCATGGCTTCCCTGCATCGAGGCGGCCCTCTAAAGACCGGCGGCGCGGAGAGCCTCTCCGGGCGCCAGGCGGCGTTTACCAAATTCTCCTTGGTGGACGGAGCACGGAAGAAGAGGAAGAAAAATCCTATTTCCTTATAATTTTGGAAATCAGCTCCTGGATTATTTACTAATCCGTACAAATCCCTACATTTTCTGTTCAGCTCGTGTGGTTATTAGATCTTGCGTTTTAGCCTATCGGCCAACGCACTTCAACAATAAGATTATTGTTGTTTGTTTGATAACCTTGGGCTTCACAACAAATATACAGGGTAGACCAACGAGATTTGGTGAACTGCATAATCATTTTACACATGTAAAATGAATGTTTGTATTATGTAAGTAATACTGTTGCCAAGCAATATGTGAATCCATCATTCGAATAGAATATGAAATTTGCTTCCAAATTTGGAAAACATCAGGTAGCAAAGTGTATGACACTTGCATAACTATCTCAAGTTTATACTTGTGAATTAGAAGGTAATTGATAAGTGGCATCTACTACTTAACTGTAGATTATGCACCGTTACCTTGAGGTTTATATTGTGTCATTCAGACATAATAACCCCTTCAATTTTGCACACAGCTTATGGATTGCATGATGGCAACAAATTTATTTCGTTCACAACTGTGAGGTCTACACCGCCATGTGGTGATTACCTTCAATGTGTTTTAATTAACACAAGGTTGGAAAAGCTCCATAAGAGTGAGGTCTACATTACATAGTAGTGATTACCTCCATGTGTTTCAAGCAAAAATGAAGGCGCAATAGTTATGGCATGGTATCATAGCAACGAAATAATTTTTCGTTTAAAACTATGATGTCTACACATCTGGTGACTACCTTGATGAAGTGTTTCCAAATGCTTCGCAACTTCATAGCATTTGTCAATTGTTGTGACTTTAGTGTCACGTACTCCATCAAATGTGGAACCAAGACATTGGCGACGATAACATCGCCATGTTATGCTATGAAGAGAATTATGCAAAATACTTGCATAATTTGGTGATTACCTTACATGTAAACACAACTTATGAGACGACATCATAGTTACGAACTAATTTTCAAGCACAACTGAGAGGTTTAACACCATTTTGTGGTGATTACCTTCATGTGTTATAAATAACATAAGGTTGTGGAGGCTATGATCGATGAGAATGTCCATAAGAGTGAGGCGCCACTAGGTGGTTGACTACCTCCATGTGTTTTAAAGAAATTAAAGGTTTGTCCCTTTTAAGGTGACTAACTTTAATCGGGAGATCTACACCACATTGTGGTGTTCTTGTGAAAGGCTTGACCTATGGGTCAATATGAATCACCATGACCATGATTATGCTCAGTCATAGCATTTTCATCCTAATTAATTTACTAATGGTAAATTAATGCATGAACATTTCATGCATCATATGGCTGACCTTTCTCGAAAGGTAGTGCGATGAGATGACATTATGTGGGAGTAATCATTTAACATGGGTCCTGGATATTGATGATTTTGTCGACCCGTGGCCATGTCGCCACAGAAACTCCACATGTAGATAATGCCATGGCTTTTTATAAGATAGCATAATAGCAATGACTCGATTCTCAAATTGAGTATTTAAATGGATGGTGAATATCCATTGTCCCTTTTGGGACCCCCCCCTTGAGGAGATATATTGTTATAAGCATCACACGAATGACTATTGATTCGTGTTTGGGACTGCAAGTCCGTTAAGGCTTATAAGTCTTTTTGTCTATAAATCAACGTAGGTTGAGATTATATGATAAGGCAATTTTGGATACATATCTGACTGTAAGCCCTTACTGCACTTTACATTCTCTTATGATGGTAAATATAAATATCATTTTTATTTCAGGGCGAAAATATGATGAACTTCTTATGAAGGATTGTCATGTTCAATGGGTGTTATACCACTACCTGAAATTCATGCTTGCGCTCTTAGTGCTAAGCAATTTAGTGGTTAAAAACCACAGAGAGTTGAATGTAAAGTAAAGGCAAAATGACAAATAAAAATATAGTATATATCTCAAAAGGGAATTGATCATTTAAATGATCGCAATGACAACTCTCAAGTTTGTCAAAGAGGTGGTAGTATGAAATATCGTACAAATGGTTACCAATATGTCAAGTATTGGATTGAATCATACCACCAACTCCTTATGGGGGAAGGCAAATGAGTTTAATGGGATAAGATTGAAGTTCAACTTCAAAGGAACAACCAGAAAATATCCTGGCATTGTAGAAGGAAAATGACTCCTTCACAATGATGATATGCTTGTGGATGATTATTCCCAAGATGTCCTGGAGATTTCGCTTAGTCTCCCGGTTATCCCGAGATATCATTAGCCTATTATTGTACTACTACATGTAGTATAATTTGCAACATCTTGTCCCGAGGACATGATAGTTGAGAAAATTAAGTGTATGAATCATTTCATACTCAATTTTGTTGCGTACACAATAATTTTTCCTCCTTTATCACCATGGTATGGGAAGTTAGAGAAATTATTGACAATTCCGTTGACCAACACTTGACTCGTTGCAATATTCCCAACAACCATAAGATTTTATGTGCACTTGGATGTGCCATAAGGGAATTAATTTTAAGGCACTCTCACCTTAAAATTCAGAATGAGCCACACATTACTCTTGAAAACATTCAAGAATGTATGTGGATTACTCAACCATTGTGTGGGTTATGTTGGTGCTTCGTGGTTGCACGGATGCATCTTGAAGATGGTCTTATGTGTGTACCATTCACACAAAACCATGTGAATATTGAATTCAATGCTCAAATTGATGAATTTAGAGCAGAGTGTCCTAACGTGGGATAGTGCCATTGGAATGGAATTGTCGTTGAATTTGATTCACGGACATTCAATGGTCATGTTCGAGTATATTTTGTACATACCCACAATGGTTTGGCTAGATCTCTTCTGAAAGAGAGTCAAAGTGGCATGGCCAATGTTACAGAATTGTGATTTGCCAATATTTAGTTGGCGGTAACATGCGGAATCACACACCGCATGTTTAATACTGCGTCCCCTTGCAGTTTGTACGTGGAAATAGAATTTCCCATCTGCGGTAATCGGTTGCATCCGATATCACCACCCCGGCGTATGTCATGGGCCCTCACATATATTTGGGATCTATGTGAGGAATAACTGTGGTATGATTGTTAATCCGTCACATACCTTAACCCTGATAAGGGAGTTACTTGCGGCCTGTACGCTGATTGCTTTTGCAATAAGGACATTTTCTGGCATTAGGGGGAGATATGTACCACACGGAATGCCAGGTAATGGCTAAGAAATGTCGTTGACATTTGACCACGTACTTAAGAAACTGAACTAGAGGTTCAGGTTATGAGAAATTTGCATTTTATTGCAAATACTAATATATTTACTAGTGACAAAGGTGTCATTTTGGTCATGTATCAGATTGAGTGGAGGTACCTATTAAACCACTCGTCTCCCCACATGAGAGCAAGAGGGGGAGAATTCTGATCATATGAGACTAAGTTCTCTTTGTTTTTGTTGGAACAAAAGAGATGGTCTCCCAATCACTAAATGTGGTTCAACCTATGGTTGGATGACACCAGTAGGATGTGTATCATCCAGGACCCAGCATAGTGCGCACACATTTTTGTGTGTTGGGACATCGAAACACCTTAACTCTGTTGTTATGGGAAGTCACAGCGAGTTGAGAGGCACAATGAGAATTCCACAAATGATATTGATTCATGAGAATCGTATATGAGAAAGTCTACATATGTCGACATATAAATCTTCCTGGGAATTGCTAAAATCCTTTTGGGCCCCGAACCAAAATCCATGGAGAGTGTTGTTGCACTTATATTGGTTCAAATGAAAGGAAGCAATTGAGGAAGAATAGCGCTCGCTCATCAGAGAGAGGTATTTACGATAGTAAAACTTTCTCCTCATAAGTATCTCCCATAAGGGAAGAGAGAATGAGGTGGTGATAAAGCGAGGCTTTTGTAGCACAAGGGTTTTTTTGCAGAAACCCGACATCAGTCATGATGTGGCATACCATCTTGGTATGAGTGGAATTATGTTTCGATACTAAATGTCACTGGCAGTACAGATCCATGTGGTTGATGTATGTAGTAGTGCCTGCATACTCCCACAGGTCACTCAATTTGGATTTACGATTGAAGTCATTGAAAGACTTAATATTCGAATCCAAAGAAAAATCGCAACATGTGTGTGGGAAACTTCTGGAGTCATTCTATGACTCGAAGTAGTCGGAGATAATTTTGTGGTACAACCGACTGTGTGAGTTATTCCATGATGAGGATAACTCTAATATCAATGATTGTTGATGTGTACTCATGGATGAATCCTTAATTGGATTTTACATCACCTAAGTGGTGTTGATGATCTTATCATCAATGTCTTTATGTGAGACATTTGAGATACACACAATCATTTTAAGACGGAAATTTGGGTCAAATCATGCTTAAGTTTTAACTTGAGCTTATTCCCCCAGGAATAAATGTATATCAGTCTTCATATGTCCCAAAATATTGAATAAGTTCAATACGGATATATAATATCAGAGACACATATGGTCATATTATACCTAGTATGGGATACCAATCCTTGGAAAGGTGGGAAGATGGTGAAGTGATAGATGGAGCTGAAGTTTCCATATCTACCATTGGAGCACTGAGATATCTTGCAAAATACGTCAGGCCTGACATTATGTTTGTTGGCAATTTATTGAGAGTGCAATCCCCCGAAAGGTATAAAAGTTTGTGTATGGATTATTTTAAGATATATCCAAGGCACAAAACTCTTGGTTAATTCTAGTATGAAAATCAAGATGGGACCAATGTGTGATATATGATAGTGGCTAATTATCCGATTCCAACAGAGCCATATCAAAGACCGGATTTATCGGAAGAGTATTCGTAAGGAAGTCTTCAGAATAGACTCTAAATGGATCCTTCCGGTGATCATTCTGCAGAAATCATATGAAGCATCACAAGATGTGTATGAATTCGTAGAATGATTGGCCACATGTGTGAGTTCATGTGGAGATTCATTCGAATCACCTATCATTATCTACCAAGATAATGTCACTTGTATTACTTATGAGTTGTATTTATCCTCATAAATTACAGAAATGTAAGAGGGTAATTTGCAAGCAAAATATTGTGATATTCACAATATCTCGTACCTAACAGATTGTATTCCATAATTTAGTTTGTGGAATTGGTATGAGACAACCTTTAGGTTTGCAATGTTGAGGGGAGTAAATCCCTAGTTATAACTCGTTGATGATCTTTCGATCACTGATATTGTACTCTTTTTCCCTTTATGAGTTTTCCCTAAGGTTTCTCATATAAGGTTTTTAACGAGACAATATAAATACAAGTGCGGACGTATGACACTTGGTTTCTCCTTAATTTTTCCCACTGGGTTTTAAAGGAGTTTTCGGTGGCATATCGTTATATTATTTCTCCTCAATTTTTCCCACAGGGTTTTTTAGGAGGAGTCTTTGAATTGCAATATACAGACGACAAATTGATCAAGGGGGAGTGTTAGGAAATAAAATATGTGATCAATTGTGTATGGGAGGGATGCCTCCCAGGAGGTGTCTGTTGGGGAAGAGGTGTCTCCCCAACACACCCCTTCATCCTGTATATAAGTGGGTCTCCCACATTGCAATAAACAAGAGATTCATTTGCTCCATTCCTTTGTATGATATTGCTCGCGAAGGTAATAAAATTATCTGCACAATACACAAAATGGAGTGTTAAACAAGCGATCAAAACTAGCCAAGTACATACTATCGATAACTAAACAAAATGATATGTAAAGAAGGTTTAAACCGATCATCGAAACCGATTGCTCTGCTGTTTTGGTAGCCTTTAGGGCATCTCAGGCGGGGCGACGCATTTTTCTATCTGTTTGTGTCGGGCACGGACATAAAAAGTGGTCACATATCCTCATGCGTCCGCCCCTTCTCCGAGCGGCGGAGACGCATTTTTTTGACCACATGGGCCTGCCATGCACCGATTAGGGAGAGAGAGAGAAAGATTCTATTTGTGTGGTGGAGAGTGGCCAGCACATGGGTCTACCCTACATTAAAGGAGTAGAGAGAAGGGACCATGCAGCCCAAACGGACCAAAACGGACGCGCGGATGCGTCCGCGCGGATGCATTCGGGCATTCTCGGCGGTGCGACGCATTTTTATGTCCGTTTGCGTCGGGCACGGACATAAAAGTGGTCACATGTCCGCACGCGTCTGCCCCTTCTTCAGCGGCAGAGACACATTTTTTTACCACATGGGCCTGCCATGCACTGATTAGGGGAGGAGAGAGAGAAAAATTCTATTTGTGCGGTGGAGAGTGACCAGCACATGGGCCTACCCTACATTGAAAGACGAGAGAGAAGGGACCATGCAGCTCAAACGAATGAAAAGGACGCGCGGATGCGTCCGTGCAGACGCATTCCTGCCGCATATTTGGTCCACGTTTGCGTCAGGACGTACGTTGCAGACGTTTTGCGTCTAGCCGGCTGGAGCGCGTTTTTGTCCGGCGGCCGCGCAAGAGGAGGTGGGGTAAGAAGACGGTGGGGGGCTTGGACGGTGGTTAACGTGGTTACGTTGATGAGGGTAGAGGTGGTGGAGCATGCGGCGGGCGGCGATGGGGAGCAGCGTGCGGGTGTACCGAGAGAAGGAGGTGACGACGGCGAGTGGATTGGGAGAGGTCGGGAGAGAAGACGATGAGGAAAGAAATGTTGTGGGGCGCGGCGATAATTGAATTTGAGAGAGGTGTTAGCACGCCCCTCAAAACGCACGCACCCGTGTAATTCCGGCGGGATAGGAGGTGAGGGCATTTCGGACCGTCTAGTAGGCCCCGTATTCGGGCCGGCCCGTGTCGACAGAATACGGGCCCGTCAAACCCACCCCGCCGGCCCCTACAAATACAGGGTGATGCTGTGAGTGGGGGTCCAACCCCTCACTCGCAACCCTAGCCCCGCCATGCGCCGGCGCCTCCCCGCACACACTCCGGCGAGCAATTCGCACGCGCACGCCGCCGCATCTGCACCGCCGCCGGCCATGAGCGCACGACGAAGGAGTAGCGTGTCGCCCGCCGCCGGATCGAAGCGATCCCGCTCGCCGGACACAATGTGGAAGTTCAGAGACGGTAAACCTAGAGGGGGGTGAATAGGTTTCTACAAATTTTAATTCTTTCTTTGCAATATTAGGCTTTTCGGAATATAAAGATGAGCCTAATGCAAACTAGGTGAGGCAACCTATATGACGATACAAGTAACTCAAACACGAAGGCTCTCACAGGCTGGGAATACCAAACACACAACCATATGAACAAGGATACACTAGTACATAGTGGCAAGTCAAACTGAGCAAAATAACGATCTTTTGTTACGTTCTATCAGATACAATCCTTAAGCATCAGACAGCAAGTAGACAACATATTAGATTCCCAAAAGTAAGATAAGTGCTTCAAGCAGGGTGATTCATTTGAGAAGCGAGACTAAAGTTCTGCAGATACAAACATCACACATAAGTGCACGGAACAACATTGAACTAGATCCATAAAGTCATTATGGCTTCTACGTTCTTACTGATGAAAAAGGACTGATACATATAAAATCCAGAAACACGCCCATGGCTGCAGGTTCCAGCAACAACATTCTAAATGATAAGAGGTAGTAGATCCATCATCCATCACATCTTGGATCTTAATCTGAGAACTCAAAACTGCAACCTGGAGAAACATAAGATGACAGAGTGAGCACAGGAGAGATCTTAAAGTCGTTAGTGCTTGTAATGATGTAAATGAATCAATGCTTGGACGAGCATGAAACCTGATCCAATTATTCCAAAGTTGGGAGGATTTGTTGTTGTTAACATGCAACTGGATAGATGGATTGGCTTATAGTTTGATAGCCCATGTTGTGAGGTTACCATTTGACGATTTTCCAATCTTCAAAACTGAGAAAGAGCGCCTCATGCTAAGACGTCTCATTATTCATTATAAGGAGGACAAATGGATCCTTAATCCCTTAAAACAAGGATCCACTATATACAGAATTCTTGCCTCAAATGCAACAATTATAATTTACACTAACAGTACAGCGGCTATATTGTCTAAAAAGCCCTCTTGTAATGGTGCGGGCTTTTGTTAGTATGGTCTACTAAGCACTCACTTTGACAAATTTTATATGGACCCACATCCACCAGTCTAAGTATTCAAGAAGCGCATAATTACTCTTCTCATGGGAATGAGGCAACCGCCAGGCCTGCTGTTGGATGCCATCTAACCCTATGCTAAGAAGTGGCCAGTATGAATAGCCTGCCAAGGTTCACTAATGTGGCGTGTGCTCCGGTACAACCCCCCCCCCCCAAACTCCCTCAAACTCAGTTTGGGCTTAAGCGGGCTCAAACACAAGAACGGCTAAGATCGCTCGATACCCCTTCGTTATTAGTATAAAATACCGATACGTGGCACCGTACAAAATTCGTATAGCCCAATTCAATCAGTCAATTATACGAGATACAAGTACGGCACAGTTGTGGGCCCACGGCGAGTTTGGCGGATCATCGTGGGCTGTGCACCATCGTGGTGGGCGCCGGCCGGCCATGGCAGATCGGAGACACCGGACAGTCCGGTCTGGACCTAGACGGACAGTCCGGATACGGCGGACATCCAGTTCATAGGGGACGGACTGTCCGGGGCGCGGTTTACGTGATCGACCGGTCAGACTGTCCGGCATATACACCAGACAGACCGGTAATGTTGTTCCGGAGGAACATCAAATTTCCGAGGCATTTGCCAATTCTATCGGCTCGTCGGCCGAGACGGGCCAGCCTGTCCGGCCAAGGAATTTTTGTACGCAGCTTTTGTCGGCCTGGCCGGCGTAGAGAACCAGCCAGGCCGGAAAATAATTAACGAATATACGAAGGCTTTTGGCACTGCATTCCGGTCTGGCCGGCCACAGCCACCAGCATGTCCGGGGAGAAGACTTACAGGCAGCAGCCTCTGTCGGCCTGACCGTGATCCTTAGCCGGTCTGTCCGGCGATGAATTAACACCACCAAGAAAAATGCAGATGACAAGTACCAAACTTTTATCCATTGCGCCAAATGTAGAAACGCTTTTTGTGAACTAGTGTTATCCCTTTTGTACCAGTTCAGTAATTTGTTGACCTAAGCTATTAATAAGTCCTAATCTTTGGGTATTATTTTTCAGAAAGTCAATACACAATTGGTTTTGGATAAATTCCTGCACCTGAAGTATTTGGAGATAAAGCTTTTCATACCAAGTTATTATCATCCGCAAAGGTGTTAACGGATTGTTTGCAAAAGTTTGACAACAAATTCTGCGCAATAAAGATTATAGTGATGTCCACGGACAATACTGAAACTATCCGGCACTTGATGATTGCATACATATTCCACAAAGTATGGTATTCCATATGACGCAAATAGGTATTGTAAAGTATAGTTTCCAAGTCATTACACAACAAATAGAATATAAAATGAACAAAGTCTTGAACACCGCCGGAAACCTTCTACGGGACGAAAACCCGACCATATCCACTAGACCTTGGACCTAAGCATCATCTTCCTCGCCATTGGGGTTGAGTAGTTTATCTTTGACCCTATCCAGCTCGTTACTAGGTGAAAAAATTATTTCACCGACCATAACTTCTCTCGGTAGAGTCAACGAGTGTCTGCAAAAATAAATTATGAGAACATGTTATGACATGTGCTGCTAGTTCATCATGTAAGTAGAATTTTGTTTTACCTACCTGTGTAATAGTGGTTCTAAATTCATCTCCATCCCATTCTTCCATACATTTTAGGACCCAAAGTCCACATGAGTTTCTGTCATAATACAAGACAAGCAAAAAACAGTAAGTAACATTGCATTGTATATTAATAATATAGATGAAAATTAGTTGCACCATGTACTCACCCATCCTTTTGTCTTGGCATTTTGTATTGTTTTATAGGCCAGTTTGAAGGATTAGGAAAACCATGATCTGCTTTTGCTATGTCATAAGCAAGTTCGGTTCTCTGAAGTAAAACGAGTAGTTAAGATTAAGTAAGTAATGATTAATATTTTAACAAAATACTTATGACAGAGTAAAGTAGTATGAAAACATACCAATGCTTCAATGATATGTATGTAACTGCGAAGAACATAGAGGGAATCTAATACTTGAAATTCCTTCTTGGGTACATGCATCACGACGGTGACCCAATGATTGCCATTAACGTTTACAGCGAGATAGTACTGCAATAAAAATATGTAAGTATGTTTCAATATACACTGAATGAATTGTGTACACTATTGCATTGCATGTGCTCGTACCTTCGGTTTATGGAAATACTCGTCCATGCATCTGTGAATGGCTCGATTCTTCTCTATTTCGATCTGGGGGTGGCCGGGTGGAAAAACATCTCTACCCCTCGTCTTCCCTTCTATGAGATGCGTCGACCTCCATGTGGTGGACAGGACACGATCATCTGGAACACGACGAGACAAGTGTCGCACATAAGCATTGATGACCTGCAAAATTTATTGGTACACACAACTAATTAGCCCTTCAATCAAGAAAGTTATTGTGTAATTCAACAGGGATAAAAAAAATTGTTTTTACATCGCCCATCAACCAGTCATGGGTTATAATAGGTGCAACATGGTGGGCAGTCAGCACGAGTCCTTCAGAACTGTAAACTTTTTTGTTGCGGCGTCGGGAGCACTTTGATAGTTCTTTTACAAGTGACACGGCAGCTTCGACGTGATCTTCAGTCAAATCATTTACCTGAAGTAGTGCATCTAGTGAATGGAAGTTACCTGCAACGAACAAGTAACGGGTGAACTGCGGTTAGTGATATGCAGAGGTCGTTAAGAAATTTGCATGTGACACGAACAAACTTACCCTCATAATTATTGTCATCTCGGAATTGACGCTTGTTTGCCATTTTTTCAGACAAGTAAGGGGACCGGACCTTTGCGGATGGCATGCGCTTCCGCTTCTGAGGTTCATTTGGCTTTGCAGATACAAATGCTGAAGACGATAATGAGGATGACGATCGAGCGGGAACATCATTTGTAATTTCGATAGGATCTTTTTTGTCACCCTTGCTGCAATTAAACAAGATACAGATGGTTGAGGATCATCGGTCATTAATTTGCGTGCAACAGGTGGTGCAGGTGTGCTGCCATTTGCATTGTCTAGCTCGTCCTCGTCAACATCCTCGTCGTCAGCATCCTCGTCCTTCTGAACTGATGTGAAGTACTTTGATGGATAAACTCCCTTCTGGCTGCTCTCGCTTTCCTTGTCCCCTTCAGACGTGCCTCTGTTCTCACGTCTATAAATGACCCCCTCCTGATTTAACTTTGCAATAACTCTCTGCAATCGAAAAAAAATGTGTCATGGCAGGTCCAAAATGGATGATGCGTGCATAATTAAACTCGCCACGTTTTTACCTCTGCGCATAAGTCTGCTATAGTTGCAATCTGCTTACGGACAAGAGTAAGCTCCCCGGCCATGCGATTAACCCTTTCCAAAAGTTGCTCTATGTAAGGGGGGTTTTTCGCAGGAGTTTTTGTGGCCTTCTTTGAAACAGATGCTTTTCTCCCAACACTATTTGCTGTGTTTATTTTTGAGAGTCTATGCTCCGTAGTAATATCGTTGTCAATCTGCATGTTACAAAATCAAATTATTTATTGTGGTTAAATATGAGCTGCTGAAACAAATATGAACAAGAAAAAATTGTTTACATTTCCCTTCCCACGGCCATATTGCGCGTCGGAGGCGTCTCTCTTCTTCCCTTCTACTTCGGTCCAGTTCTTCATCAATGGGTACATACATACCAATGGGTTAAAGGCTGGTGCACCAGGAGGTTGCACCTTCTCCCAATACATGTACCTGCAGAAGAAAAGATGTTAAGAATGAGTAAGAAATAGTTGTGACCAAAAAACTGCGGTTAAATATTACACGACTAAGAAATATTACGGTTTACCCGTAATGCCGCCATGTTTCCTTTTGGCCACTGCCTCATTACGCGTCCACCTTTACACTGCCTTATGCCCTCCAAGGTGTACTCCAGAGTGAATGAGTTCCAGTTTATCTTCCTAGCTCGATCGAGGTCTTCTACCAATGCATACATCGGCTGAGAAATTACCGTATTAGAGTACGGTGCAATTACTGTGGCGAGAAGCACCATCATGGCCTTGCGTACAAAATCGTCATCCGATGCACCACGAAGCTCAACATCCAATATTAAATCATCAATTAAGAGATTCTCTGTTGACGGATCGAGCCACTCAGGTGGTATCCGTCCCTGCGCTTCTTTGCCTTCTTGAGCAATTATGGCCACAGCGTTCAAACCTTTGTCTTCTAAACCAAATAATGCGTAGATTTCTTTGCCTCCTAGGGAAATATGGTCCTTTCCCTCATTTAACCCAAATGTATTTGTTTCAAGATCAAAAGCTTGCACTAGAAACTTGCAACAGCATCGCCGCATCTTTATCCTTGGCATTTCGAGCATACAATGTACACCGGATCCAAAAAGTGCACCTCGTTGTTCGTTTGACAACATATCAACAAAGTTGCACCATTTTTCAACCGAGCAAGGAACAGCGTCAACTTCTTCCATCCTGTAGATAACATACATGATTATTTAGCAATTAGAAATTGGCAATTGTGTTTAAGGTGTCGATTTAACAAAAAAAATTGTACTTTTCGGTGGTGATACTACGGGTGTAACAGGAAAAAAATTATGGGGCTAGAACAAGCTGATGCGGGAGCGGTGTATAATTAAATATAAGCATCCCAACTGATTCATGAATTTTAAGTACTGAAGACATGGAAATATAAGTAATACTGTCTCAATAGAATAATATCTTAGACTAATTAAATAAGGCAGGATTGGTAATACAACGCCATTACGGGACATGCCGGCCAAAGCTCCGGACAGGCCGAAACAGCAACGGACAGGCCGGCTTAGGAATACCGGACTGTCCGGTGAAAGGGCCGGACATGCCGGGGTGATTGACGGACTGGCTGGCGTGTAAGGGAACGGACAGCCCTGTCGGGAGCTCAACGGACTGGCCGTCGTGGTAAGCAACGGTCAGGCTGGTCGTGCATACCCGGACTGTCCGGTAGATCCGTATGACATTGATGAACCCTAGTCTGAACCCTAATACCCTATTTTCGCCATTGTTTACAGATTACTATGATCTACATACGCAAAGGATTGAAGAACTTGTACTATTGCAGAACGCTACCATTAATCTACCTGCCACATTGATGAACCTTAGGGTTGATGTGTAATACCTTGGACGATGCTTCCAAGTTGTAGATGGTGCAGAACTTGGACGCGACGTGGGTGGTTTCGATGGCACTCGTCGGAGTGGCTCGCCACGGCGGGTCATGCACCTCGCTTCGAAGCAAGGAGGCGACCGGAAGACTTTTTGTGGATGGCGGCGGTGTCGCGGTGACGACTAGTTGATTTGTTGCGTCGTGGAGGTGGGGCGTATATATATAGGGCGAGCATGTCTCGGATGGAGCGGTTTTGTCCCACGTAAATAGGGGTAGTCGCAACAGATGCTTACGCCGGACAGTCCGGCCAAATAACATACGTTGTCCGGCGATGAAGGCCCTGCCAATTCGCGATTGGGCCGGCCCGGGAGTGCAAAAAAAAAAGAGGCCGGACAGTCCGGCTTATAGACATCCAGACTGTCCGGATAAGTTTAAATTACCAAATTATTTTCATTCATATTTGTAACATATTTTATAATTTTTTTTGTTGAATCATGTGAAATATATCTATTTTAAGTCTGAGAAACAATATTGGACCATTTGAAGAAAGTCAAAAAAATCAACTTCTCAGAAATCGGTCCCATAGGTAGGCCTAATAGAGCCATTTCTAAAAAGATGATTTTTTCGACTTTTTTTAAATCAGCCAAAACATAATAAACAAGTCAATATACCATAAAGTTGACAAAATTCAGTGCTGATCGCGTGAAGGATGTGGTCCAAACTAGGGTTTTCATGCAATACCGTTTTAACCCCAAAAACTCTGGTTTCGACTCTTTCGCACCATGGGGTGACATTGGAAAGCACACAAAAATGGGAAGACCCTACGAAACATGGGTCCAACATGCCCTGATGTAGATGTAACCACCATGGATGGGCCAAATATTTGGCACACTTGTGCATGGTGGGGTGGCCCACCCTTTCTAAGCAGGGGTTTCTAGGTTGGTTGTCTGTTTCATGGTGATCCCATGGTGGGGAGACGCCGAAACAAGGGTTTTAGGGTCAACATGGGTCCAACATGCCCTGATGTAGATGTAACCACCATGGATGGGCCAAATATTTGGCACACTTGTGCATGGTGGGGTGGCCCACCCTTTCTAACCAGGGGTTTCTAGGTTGGTTGTCTGTTTCATGGTGATCCCATGGTGGGGAGACGCCGAAACAAGGGTTTTAGGGTCAACATGGGTCCAACATGCCCTGATGTAGATGTAACCACCATGGATGGGCCAAATATTTGGCACACTTGTGCATGGTGGGGTGGCCCACCCTTTCTAAGCAGGGGTTTCTAGGTTGGTTGTCTGTTTCATGGTGATCCCATGGTGGGGAGACGCCGAAACAAGGGTTTTAGGGTCAACATGGGTCCAACATGCCCTGATGTAGATGTAACCACCATGGATGGGCCAAATATTTGGCACACTTGTGCATGGTGGGGTGGCCCACCCTTTCTAACCAGGGGGTTTCTAGGTTGGTTGTCCGTTTCATGGTGATCCCATGGTGGGGAGACGCCGAAACAAGGGTTTTAGGGTCAACATGGGTCCAACATGCCCTGATGTAGATGTAACCACCATGGATGGGCCAAATATTTGGCACACTTGTGCATGGTGGGGTGGCCCACCCTTTCTAAGCAGGGGTTTCTAGGTTGGTTGTCTGTTTCATGCTGATCCCATGGTGGGGAGACGCCGAAACAAGGGTTTTAGGGTCAACATGGGTCCAACATGCCCTGATGTAGATGTAACCACCATGGATGGGCCAAATATTTGGCACACTTGTGCATGGTGGGGTGGCCCACCCTTTCTAAGCGAGGGGTTTCTAGGTTGGTTGTCTGTTTCATGGTGATCCCATGGTGGGGAGACGCCGAAACAAGGGTTTTAGGGTCAACATGGGTCCAACATGCCCTGATGTAGATGTAACCACCATGGATGGGCCAAATATTTGGCACACTTGTGCATGGTGGGGTGGCCCACCCTTTCTAACCAGGGGTTTCTAGGTTGGTTGTCTGTTTCATGGTGATCCCATGGTGGGGAGACGCCGAAACAAGGGTTTTAGGGTCAACATGGGTCCAACATGCCCTGATGTAGATGTAACCACCATGGATGGGCCAAATATTTGGTTGGTTGTCTGTTTCAAATAAAACTTACTTGACCTAGCTCACACTTGATTGTAAGTAAGTACCTATTTGACTAGAGATTCAAGAGAGGCAAATGTTTGGTAATGATCATAAACCCTAGAGAAACTCTATCTATCCAAGAGAGCTCAAGTTATGAGGTGTACCCAAGTGTATGGACTAATACTTGATCTTGGAGAGAGAACCATGATTCACTAATGAATTATTCTAAGGCCAATACTTTGGTCATTACAAATTGGGTGATGATCATAAACCCTAAGAATCTAAGTGAGTGTGATGAGAGAAGTATTAAAGAAGAGAGATTAGTGAGGAATAAGTGGAATAACCTAGGCCACATTTGAATTCCAATCCAAGTATTACTTTGGATCATAAGTAGAACCCTGCCATGCCTCATGCCTATTTTATACTTCAATTAGTGAAGCATCATCAAATTCCTAAACCCTTTCACATAGGATCCAATTCACATAAAATATTGTTTCCTAATTAAGTTGTGTATCATTCATCACAAGTATAAACCAAGCCATATATACTTAAGGACTAAATACCATTGGGTGAGTAGAGTGAAACCAATATTCCATTTCTATTTTGTCTCACAAGGAATTTGCTTAGTGACCCAAATAAATAGTATCTTATAAAATAGCAGCACCTCAGCAAGAGAGATAATCATGATGAGTATAGGATTCATTTTTAAATAATTCAAGCAAGAGTTTTTACATAATATTTTTGCAAAAACTATCCTATTGAACAATTATGAAAGTTCAAGGTCTAATTTGAACCACATAAAACTTTTAGGACTAAATGTGAACTTTCAGCGAAGTTGGAGGACTAAAAGTGGACTTTCTTCTTTATAATTTGTTACATAAAATAATGCGCCGGACTGTCTGGCTCTGTATGTGCCGGTATGTCCGGGCTGGTAAAACGGGCCGGCCCGCTCGAACTATTGGTTTGCGGCCCAGTCCAGACAACGTCGCGGGGGCCGGACTTGATGTCCCACTGTGCCGGCCTGTCCGGTCCCTGTATGACGGGCCGGCCCACTACGTCAACGCCAACTCCATCTTCCCCATCTGTCGTCTCCATATTCCACGAAGAGGCGCCTCCGCCGAGCCCTAACAACCGCCGGTCTCCTCCCATCCCCCAACCTCCTACCACCCATTCCATTCACCCCCGGACGTTTCTCTCCGCCGAAATCGAAGATCCACCCCTGATCTACTCCTCCACCAATCATTTTGCATCCTGCCCGAGTCAAGGCCGGCGGCGCGGGGAGTAGGACATGGCGAGGACGAAGAATGTTGGCCCCAGAGGTATGGTGCCTCAGTTTTTCATCTCCTTACAACTCATTTGCACGTGGTCTCCTCCCATCCTCCAACCTCCTCCCACCCATTCCATTCACCACCGCTGTTTCTAGTTATCGGAACATATTGCAGCATATTTTTGTGATGGAACACCTTGTTGGGTACTTTTTTCG
The DNA here is from genome assembly GCF_022539505.1 of Lolium rigidum. Lineage (NCBI taxonomy): Eukaryota > Viridiplantae > Streptophyta > Magnoliopsida > Poales > Poaceae > Lolium > Lolium rigidum. Next base: position 256,288,907 of record NC_061510.1, read on the forward strand.
TCCTTGCCATGTCATGCCCACTAAGTAACTTCAAAAATTGATAGTCAATAACTTGAAAAATTAACACTCGGCCTAGCTTAGTTTACTTGGTACCAAAGATCATCATCTATCGCACCGTCAATGTCATTTGCATCAAGGCCTCGTTGTTAGCTTGTTAGGGTACATTTCTAATTTGGCCGACATTATTCATCACTTGTTAGGGTACATAGAGTAGCGCATATAACTTAAAACCATCCGACCGGCCTGTCCGGGCGATTATTGATGCCTGTCCGGCGCCTTCGCCGGACAAACAATCTCGATTGCCGGCCAGTCCGGTGACATGTCCGGCATTTTCCAGGGGCTTAAATCTACCATGGCCGGCCTGTCCGGTCGGCTCTTGCGGCCTGTCCGGCGCCTTGGCCGGACAAACAAGCTCGATTACCGGCCAGTCCGGCGATATGTCCGGCCTGTTCCAGGGGCTTAAATCGACCATGGCCGGCCTGTCCGGTCGGCTCTTGCGGCCTGTCCGGCGATTTGGCCGGACAAACAAGCTCGATTGCCGGCCAGTCCGGCGACATGTCCGGCCTGTTCCAGGGGCTTAAATCGACGAAGGCCGGCCTGTCCGGTCGGCTCTTGCGGCCTGTCCGGGCTGCTCTTGCGGACTGTCCGGCGCCTTGGCCGGACAAACAAACTTAACTGCCTTACATTTACTATACTATATGATGTATCATATTTACTGCCTTACATTTAGACTTTTGTTGAATTGTAGATACTCGTCGTGGTGACAGCTCGGATAGTGAAGAAAGAGGTCGACCCCGCAAGCGTCCGGTTATTGGTGATGAAGGACAGGGTGGAAGTGGTACAATTGACGAAGATGTTGAGGTTGAGAGTTCGGAAGAGGATGAGGATGTCAGTAAGGACGTGGATGACGGTGGAAGTGAGGAAGAGGAAGAGGAAGAGGATGAGGATGAGGATGAGGATGATGATGAGGATCCGGTTCATCTTGAGGCAGTTCAGAAACGTCGGTATTCCAGCCGCAACACAACAACTAAGAAGCCGGCTGGTTCTCGTGCTCGTGCTCCTGTTCAGTCTCGTGCTCCTGCTCGTGGATTGCCCATGCGTACTGGACTAGTCATGGAGAAAAGAAGGCCAAAACACCCCAAAAACTACAAGTTGCAAGACTACAAGAAAATGTCGAAGAAGGATTACATTCTTGCAAGGAAAGCTGATTGTTTTGCGCAAAGAAAGAATGCTACTGATCCAAGGTTTTGGTCTCGTGTGCACCAAGATATCTATGAAAGCATAATTCTGAAGCATGCTATCCTTCCTCAGAAATCAGTCAACATGGAGTTCATTGATAGCAACGAGTGCAAGCTTCCTGGGGTGTGTGGAGATAATTGATGGTATGGGGCTGCGTGGCATTTTGACTCTTTCTCGAGACTCGGAGTGAAGAAGTCTGTAATGCAATTCTATGCCACGTGTCGGTTTGTTCCGGATGATGACAGGTCACTTGTATGGAGTACCGAAGGGACGCAGTTGAGTGTCACCTTCGAAGAGTTTGCCCGCATACTCAATATTCATACGGGTGAAAATCTCTATAAGATCCATGCCAGATCGGACACATGTGACTCAATGACCGGTGTTGCTCTTGCCCCTCTTCGTCGTGCGAATGCTGTTGTTACCGTAGACAATGCACAGAGCACATCTCTACTTGTGCCACCGTATCCTTTCATGCACAAGGTCATCAACATGGCGCTAGTTCCTAAGATTGGTGATAGGGAGAAGGTGAGGAACTTTGCCATAGACCTATTGGTTCGGATGCACACTAATGGTACCGAGAGGTTTGATTTGGCGGATTTTCTTTACGAACAAATCCGCCTTGCCTCTTATTTGCAAGATAGGACCTTCCCATATGCACCATACATCCAAGTGCTCATTGATGCGAAGTTTCAGCAGAAGATCTTCAAGGATTGCAAGCACAAGATGTGGACTCCTCAAACAGATGGCACTGGTGAGACCGCCGCCGCCGCTCGACCCTCCAAGAAAAAGCAAGCTGGTCCTTCTCGTGATCGTTGTACCATGCCTTCCAAGTTTGAGAAATTCATGGCAAAGACTCAAAAATTGCTCTTTGGGATTTGCAAATCCAATGCCGACGAGATAGCCAAACTCAAATCAGTTGATCGTGTGAAAATCAACAAGTACAAAGCTCAAGTGCGTGAACTTGGTGGACAGGCTAGTGATGATGAAGTGGTTGCATCATCAAGCACCGCTTCTCCCAGGTATACATTTCCCACCAAACGCTATGCGGAGTACTTTGACAATGATTCAAGCGATGGAGATGGAGATGAGCCCGACGGAAATGAAGGCGAGGCCCGTCATAGTTGAAGCAAGTAGAATGATAGTTTCGGTATGTAATGACAAAGTTGCATGTCTCGCTCAATCTTTGATTATTATTGGCATGTGAAACTTGTTTATCCATTACCTATGTGTAAGACTATGTTTGATGGATTTCATGTGTAAGACTATGTGTGTTGGATTCCATGTGTAAGACTATGTGTGTTGGATTCCATGTGTAAGACTATGTGTGTTGGATTCCATGTGTAAGATTTTATATGTTGCATTCCGTTAGCTACTGTGTTGTAATGGAATGCTTGTGGTACTTCCTGTATTTTCATATGTGAATTTTGTTGACAATAAGTTTGCTTGTTCACATTGACTCTGTCATCTGTAAATCTTCAGCCGGACAGGCCGGGCATTTCGGCCGGACGGTCCGGCAGAGAAAAATGCTTGTTCGTTACATAAGCCGGACAGGCCGGCCGCGTGGGACGGACAGGCCGGCAAATGTCCGGCCAGTTACTGTAAGTTAAAACCATAGCCGCCGGTCTGGCCGGTCCTTTCTCGCGGCCTGTCCGGCGCCTTGGACGGACATACAGAACAATGGGCCGGACAGGCCGGTGACTTGTCCGGGCAGTTCCTATAGCCCCTGGAACTTAACACCACGCTACCCCGGCCTGTCCGGCGGTTTCACCAGCCTGTCCGCCGACCTGGCCGGACTTGCACGAGGACATTCCGGTCTGTCCGGGGAATCGCCGGACTTGCCCTCTCCGTTCACCGGACTGTCCGTTGTGGTATTTTATTTGACGTTTCTTAGTTGTGGAAACACATCGAAAGTAAAATTGATATAATAAATCACAATGAATGGAAGTACATGAAAATGAAAAATGGTATAGAATCACAAATGGTTTCGGTCAATTACAATTAAGGCGAAGTAAATACATAATCTTCAATGTAAAGCGCTAATTTTGTAATTTCGCTAGTGAAGATGCACTTCTACTTGTTTTCTTTTTCCATATACCTGCATTACAAAACGAAATTATTTAGTACTCGTTTAACATTGATTTAATTAATCGGCCTAGCTAAGAAAAATATGTAAGAAGACTTACTCCGGATGTTTTTTGCACAACTTTTTGTTCCGTTTGTTATGACCGACGACACCACAGGCGGTGCACCCCTGATTTCGGGTCTTACGCTCGTCGAACGCTAGTGGTCTACCATTTTTCGTCACGGGGTGATTTACCTCTTGTGCAGCTTTTGTGTTTTGCTTAGGCGCTCCTCTCGTGGCAACCTTATTGGGATCACCAACCGGAACTGCATTGCCTTGAAAATCATATGCGTCTTCTTCAGCGAAGGCTGTGTGACCATCATGTCCATTTTTTTTCGCATATTTTCTTGCTACTAAGCCCTTCATATATGCCATGAACTCATTATACATTGCTGGATCATCTACTGCCGCATCCATAGCTTCCGCCGATACTGTTTCCATGTCGTTGTATCTTTTTCGCTTCCCTGGCCCCGAGTAACCGTACGCGAAAAGATCGCTTCTGCGTCGTGCTGGCAATCCATTTCTTGCCATTTTGGAGAATCGCCGAAGAACACAACAGTCCGGTATTTCGGACAATTTCAGGTGCTTCAGTACATATAGGATATGCTTGCATGGAAGCCCCTTACGATTCATTCTTCGGCAGCTGCACTGTATTAACTCTTTCGGCTGATTAGGGCTATACTCCACGATAAACGAGTATCTGCCGCTATTCCTCCATTTGACCATAAACTGTTTAGAGCCCCCTGTTCCCACGTATTCCTCAAAAATCTCGAGGTCACCAAGCTTCTTCACATCCTCGTCGCAAGATGTAGAAGTTGGCTGGATCGAAGGCATGGGCAAGAGCAATCTCTATCTCTTTGGATTCGATGAATCGCCACCGGTAAACTGCGGGAACAGATGCAGTCATCTTCGGCCTCGCTCTCACGGATGCGAACAATGGCATTCTCGTAATGCATTATCAAGTCAACTAGGGTCATACCATAATCCAGGTGAAGGTGAAGGCATGAGTTCAAACTCTCACTTCTCTGATTGCTTTTCATACCAAGGAAATATCCACCGGTCAGATACGCGGCAGCCCAAATTCTCTTCTTATTGTACATCCTTTTGAGCCATTCTTGGGTACTATCTGTCTCCCACTTGCGACAAAACGCGCTCCATCTTTCCTCAAAAATGGCTTCTGAAGTGGCGTAGTATAAGAATGGCCGAAATTCCTTTAGCGACTTATGACCAAGGTGTCTCTTCATGTTTTTCTCTATGTGCCAAGTACATAGACGGTGCCACACGTCCGGAAGGACATTCCGAATAGCTAATATCATCGCGGCGTCCCCATCGGTAATAAGACCTTTGGGCTTCTTCGACACATTGCAGATCAAGAATGTCCGAAGCAGCCAAGCATATGTATCTTCCGTCTCGTCCGACACGAGAGCGCATGCAAACACCGTAGTCTTACGATGATTGTTCAGAGCCTACAAAAGGAATAAATGGCATAGCATACCGGTTCATCTTGTACGTGCTATCAAACACCACCACGTCGCCAAAATCCCGATAGTCCCGCCGTGATCGAGAATCACACCAGAACATGCTTTTCAACCGTCCTTCATCATCTACTTGGTAATCAAAAAAAAATTCAGGATCACTCTTCTTCCTCGCGGCCATAATACCAAGTGCTCGTGGCAGCATCACCCTTCGCAATAAGCTTCCTCTTCTCCCCGCAACATAGGTTGTACAGATCTCGCCTTACGAAGCCTACACCACCGTAGCCATGTCTTCTGAGAAAGTGTTTCATAATCATGTACTTTCTCATCCCACTTGCTCCCAAAGATAGTATCTCAGCTCTCTGGTATGGCTTAATCTTTCTGTGCGATCGAAGAAATGGTACTTCGTCCGGTCTAGCTGGTTTATGTCTGTGATTGCCGTAAAAACTTTTTACAACCCATACTCCTCTCGATAGGTCACGCTTCACGGTGAGATTGGCATTGCAGTTGCAACGAGTCTCGGGTCTTAGCCTACGACTGCGGCCTTCCTGCGTTAAAAGCTTTTCCCCGACGTTTCCTCGCCTCGGAACGGACATACCGCCTTAACCGTATTTCTCCCTTACCACGTTTCCCTCGCTTTGCCCTCTTCAAAATGTCCTTCCGGATGCTGAAGCCATGCTCTCTCGCATAGCTGTTGTACCACACAAAAGCCGCCGGTTCGGACGAAAATGTCATGTCCAGTATTTTACAGTGCTCTTCCATAGAGTGCATCTTATATTCATTACTCACAATATCTGGGTCTGCTTGACTATGATGTTCACGCCCATTGTCAGCACCAGATATCACCTACACATGAAGGGAAAATAAGTCATAAAAGTTGTCGTTCGAACGGTAACATTGACGGTTTGCCATACTAAAACTATATACTTACTTCGCTCTTATTTTCGAGCTTGATTCCTCGTGATGCAGTCCTACCTCCACGCTATATTCATCAAACCCAACCTCCATGTCTGAATACTCATCCTCCTCGTGACCACCGTATAGCACCTATACAGCCAAAAACAAAGAATGTAACATGTCACTTCATTGCTTCCATTCATTGGTAGCCATTAAAAAATAATCAACATACTTCACTCATGTTTTCTGAGGAGGCCGATGGAAGGTTCTCCCCAAAAGGAGGTATATTTTCATAGATCCTGGATTTGGAACTATTCTCCGAATTAGAATCATCATCGCCCGTATATCCGTCATCCCCGTCACTCCAAGTTGAGCTATAGTCCCCCATTTCTCCAAAAACTACACAAAACCAGCACGCAATAAAGAACTAATGCAAAATTCTAAACAATAACGCAATGCAAATCACTATTTCATATTCAGTACACTTAATTAAACGCACACGGACAGCGGACAGTCCGGCAGAGAGACCCCGGCCTGTCCGCCGCAGGCCGGACTGTCTGGTTCTTGTTTGCCGGACTGTCTTCCGTGCGCCGGACACGCTAAATGAGCCACCGGACGTGTCCGGGGGCAGAGATTCGAACCTGCCTCCACGTCGTGTCCAGCGGAAGATCGGCTCGCCGGAGAGACGGAGCTCGACGCGACGGCGTGCAGCAGAGGCGTCTCGTCGAGCAGGCCTGAGGATCGTTCAGATGGCAGATCGTCGGGAAGATATGCCCTGGTGGAGGAGATCTATGGTGACGGACTGCGGCGCCGACGGCGGCTCGTCGAGCTCCGGGGAGATGCCGGTGAAGAGGAGATCCTGGAGAAGCGACGGAGGAGCCCTGTGCCGGAGGAGTGCGGCGGTGAGGAGGTGATCGTGCCGTCCGAGATCGTGCGACGGGACGGCGGCAGCCCGCTCGTCGAGTTCGAACGTGGAGGAGTAGGACGTGATCGATCGTGGGAGGAAGGAGGAAGAGGCATACGGTATAGAGACGGTCATATACGAGTTCACATACGGGCGTCATACGGGCTTGGATATGGGTTTGGTGGGCTTTTGAGCCAAAACTAATTTTGGAGGGGGGGGGGGGGTTGTACTGGAGCACACGTCCACTAATGTAGATGACACCATGTTAAATCAGGGAAGAGAAGCAAAGGCAGAAGTAGGAGTGCGGCAGGAACACAGGATGCTTGCCAGAGTGCTCGGAGGGTCGTCATTACCAAGTGCCAGCCACCATCGGCACGTGGAACACCACCGGACCTGCCCATCACTAGCCCTGACACCGCCATTTTCGTTCTTCAGATTCCAAATCTCAAGAGTATGTTCCCCAATTTCTGTCTAGGGCAGATGGACACCAAGGCAACATCTTGATAACCATAGTAAGAACTTTTTGAACAAATGTGTGGAATGCCTACTTTTAAATCTCTAAGCTAAAATGATTATCTAAACTATTTTGTCTAAACTACATGATAGTTTTTCATTGTTCTGGCTTTTAGATAGTGCAGTCAACACAAACATAAGAATCAATGAATCATGAAGGGTGATAATGTTAAACTTACTTTCTGGAGCCGGAAAGAAATTTTGTTCAATGTCAATTTGCTCAGGAAGTACTCCAAAGGTACTCAGGATTGATACAATTTTGTGAACCACCTCATCTTCCTTATAACATTTGATTTCGACTACCTTTAGATGCTTCAGTAACAACAGCTGTTCCGCTAGGTTATAGCTTTCATCTGTTTCAACTATAGGTTGCTGCGTATGTAGCAAACAAAAGATTTTATACAAGGTAAATCAACAACATGCAGTGACTTCATCAATATAAAAGCAGTACTTAGAAAAACATATACCTCACGAGGTTGAAGTTGGAGAGTAAGATTCTCCATGACTGGTGTGTGCTGGAGAAGGCGAACTAATATGCCTAAGTCAGCAGCTACACACCAATCGTTGAGTAGCAATGTCTTTAGCATGGTAAATGTAGGGCACTTTTTAGAATCCTTTCTGAAAATAAACTGGACCAAGCACAAGCTGTAAGAATAACTGAAGTCCCAAAATAAAAATACTAGATCGTATACGCCATAACACTGAAAGTATGGACTTCCTAGGTATTAATTAAATAGTCTAAAATGGAGAAGACCAGAAGATATTCATAAGACATAACATATTTTTCTTGAATTGTGATCTACGAAAATATATTTGAATTAGGGATACCACAAAAACTTCTGTAGAACTATGATATGACCATGGGCCGGTAAGGGCCTGAAGACCAAGGATAGGACACTAACCCTTGCCTAACCGAGGACGGTGTTCTTTCCTGACAATGTGTAGTGGCTCTGAGGCTTAGAACTTGGATTTTTTTATTGCTTAATTATTGATGGAGTACATGGTGTCCCTTCTATAAGGAAGGCTTACAGTATGCCAAAAAATGGTCTATCAACTTTTATAACTAACTATATCTTTAACGTCCTAAATAAACTGGTATCTTTTCTAACATGATTATCACTATCTACCAAAATCATTTGATTCCTAATTACCCCGTCTGTCTGGACATGTGGGTGCAGACTGACTCCTGCATAGGTTGGCCACACCATTAGGGCCTAACTAACATAATCACTAGTTAATTAAAATCGTATAATTTCAAAAGTTATAGTTTGGAAGAGTATGCCCCATCATACGTAGTCTTCAAGATCAAAACACCTATTAGTCATAGTATGGTCAAATTCATTATTGATACCGAATTGTTACTTAAAACTAATATATTAAGGCTGTACACAATGAGATTCATAACGTGGGTCTAATTGTGAGGCCTAATTCAGTTATATCTGTAACAGCCTAAGCCAATATTTCCCTTAAAGCGAGCGTCAGACAGGTGATCATGTAGCATCTTGCTTGCGCTTTCACCCTTGCTTAGCTCAAAAGGTAAAACCGGAGGTGCTACGTTTGGACAAACAAGTAATGTACCTCATTGTAATCTAGCGATGTGGTACGAAATGCCAGGGTGTTCAAGATCCTCATATGGTAAACTGCCGATTAATGGTGTGTTGGTAATGCTACGGTTTGCGGTGGGATCTCATAGTAACTATATGCGCCATGGATCTCTTAGCTAACCCAATTCTATAACGGTTTTAGGTAATGTACTACTGAATATCATTACAACCACATACAAAAGATCACTCTTAAATACAAATATCTGCAACATCAGGAATAGCATCTCAGTAGTTAGATTGCCTATGTATAACATGTCTTGGCACTAACTCATCGTCTGTGCATGCATATCAACATTTCATTCCACTTAAAATAGAAAGTTAAGAGTTGAATCAAAAGGTAGCTTGGACAGAACTGAACATATGGCGGCCTGGTGAAATGGTGATGTATACTCTAAATAATTTAGCAGAATTCATTTGCATAACTAATGTGACAGGATTAGTTCACTGAAATGTAATTACCCAGTGACTACATGATGACAATGCTAAACTCCTTATTACAAAGAATTTATTTAATATGGCTATATTAGTTTGTTCTTTTCTTTAGGTCAATGATGATACGATCATACAACAAGGTACACACCAAACAAAAAAGCAACACCAGGAGACTAAGATTTAGAGCAGAAGAGCAAAAAGCATACCACTTCAGGGTCACATGTCAACTGTAAGTTTGTGGCCCCTGACAAGCCTTGGAGAAGCACAGACCTATTTCTGCCAGCACTGCCATCAGATTGACCAAAGCATCTCTCATCACCACAATCACCATAAGCTTTATGTCTGCACGTATCGCTACACGAGTAGTCAAGCCTGACGAACGCTGTCACCAACGACGGCATGCTCTCAAACAAAGGAGTCCTGCCATCGATGTCTTTGAGCTTGAAGAAAACAAGGCATGGGGTAGAAACACAAGCGCGAGCTTTCGACCTGAAATCGCATCTAGTGATGCTTAAACATCTTAACGATTGGGATATGATCCTGCAGGCGTAAATTCTGCACGAGCGCATCCTCAGATCCTCCAACGCGGGGCAGTTTGAGAAATTTAGAGAGCGGGACCATAACATCACGTCTGCGAGCTCCAACCTCGTCAAGAACTGTGAGCTGAAAGGCAGGTTGACAAGACGCAGAAGGTAGCTCTCAGTACGGATGCGGACCTTAAGAACCCGAGCTTTGCAAAGTGACACGGCGTGCCGAATCCATGTGTTGACGAACCGGAACAGCTCGTCCTCGTCGCCGTTAAGGAACTCCTGAGATATGCTGATCTCACACTCGTCTAGAGGCACTCTGTCGCGGAGCAGCAGCGGCTGGTTGACGAAGTTGTTCACTGTCCAGGCTCTCCACTCCATGAAACTCCAACCACCACCACGGGTGATGCGTAGGGCGGGCGTGGACTTCCAGAGGTGGCGCCAGCGCCGACAGAGGACGCACGTCCGCACCGTCTCGTCCGAGGGCAGAGAGGACAACACGACCTGGAGGATAGCGTCAGGCAGGGCGCTGATGCGGTCCTCGCCGGTAGCAGTATCGGTCGCTTCCTCGCCGTGCTTGCACCTCTTTGGCATTCCGTCGAACAGGTGGTGGCCGTTGGTAAACACTGAGCAACAAATCAACTGTTACCAGGCTTGGGTCAGCATTCCGTCGAACACGCGGTGGGCGTCAGTGCTTGGGGGGCCGTTCGGCTTTATGGCCGGAGGGTGGAACGGCGGAGGCGCCGACGGCCGCTCAAGAAGAGGACGAGGAGGTGGTTACGAAGACGTGGAGGGGCGGTCGTCACCGTGGACGAGGGTAGAGATAGTGGAACGTGCAGCGGAGAAGGCGACTCCGGCGAACGGCGTGCATGTGTACTAGCAGAGGCGGTGGCGACTGGATTTGGGAGGAGTCGGGAGGAAGATGAAGGGAACGTGTTGGCGGCGCACTTTTCAACCGAAATGGGTCATAGAAATGCCAAACGCTCGTTGCCCTACTTACACTTCACATGAAATTTAGTAATTTACGTTGATTCAATGCAAATTCTCTAAAATGTTTCAATGAGAACCCTTGCACTTTTCAAGGCATAAAATTCCCTATATTCGAGTTGTTTAGTGCGAAGTTACAAGATCCATAATAAATATCGGAGATTGTTACTAAGTTAGTAGTACAACTTTTTACCAGAAATTCAATTCAGCTTTCGGGTGAGTATCTTCCTCTGTCAAAAAAATTCTATTTCAAAATGTTAAAAAAATTGACAAAAAATTCTACATATACATCTCCACAATATAAGTGTGTTCGTCAAATTTTGGGAGGAACCGATATTTTTTGTGATCTATGTAAAAAGAAAGAAATTATCTTCTAAAAAGTTTTATTTTTAGCATTGAATTTATCTTCCAAAAATTAATCTTCTAAAAAGAGATATTTTTGTGACCTGTCACGACATGTACCTTGACCACGTTGTTGCCCCATCACACAAATAGGAGTAGAGTAATCAAAAGATTGAGAACCAATCTGAGATTGGGTGGTTAGGAGGATGGTTGTACTCTCAGCCTACCAGAGTTTAAACCCTAGGTTTGATATCTGTGTGTCTTATAAAGATGAAATATTCTTTCAAGGAGAGACGTTGTTTTCGTCGAGACGATGTTTTCGTCGACAGCAAGACGCCTTTGATGACTTCGTCTGCGTTTGTACTGTGTTTCTCAAAAAAAAAAGTAATCGGAAGATCCCACAGAAAAAACTGGTGTATGAGCGCTAATGGAGTGGCTTCACGTCCACTTTTTTTTCTTCTCCAGCGGCATCTGAGAGAAGCTTCCCACTAGATTTTTCTACAAGCCGGAAATGCTTATAATCTAGTTTAGCTGGAACAAATTCGGGGTTCGAGCTTGATAGGGAGAAGAAGCAGAAAAGAAATGGTTCCGAGAATGTTGTGTACAAAGTCGTAACGAAGGGTATGATATTGCTCGAAGGTAATAAAATTATCTGCACAGAATGGAGTGTTAAACAAGCCGCTTAATGCGATCAAAACTAGCCGGTACATACTATTGATAACTAAATGAAACCATATGTAAAGAAGGTTTAAACTGATCATCGAAACTGACTGTTCTGCTATTTTGGTAGCCTTTAGCTATGAAAACACTAACAGGACTGATCTAGGCATTGTTGCAAAGGAATTCAGATTGAAAGAGTCTTGATCGCCAAGTCTCTCTAGTAAAGGTTGATAGGAATTGCAATATGGTGGCTCCTGCTATATGTCAGATGAGTTGTACAGAGTTGAGTAGTGGTGTGTTACTAAGTGCGGTCCCGACCTACGTGTCGAGATCGGCTTGGAATGATTATAATCAAAACCATGTTGATTAATTAATACAATACCACTTTCAAAAAAATATAATAAAGGTTTAAACAAACAAAAAAGTAAGTTATACAAAATAAAAACAAAAATGAACTGTGCGATATATACTATGCGGTGCGGTACCTTTTGGTACTAACTATACATCCTAAACAAAACTTTGGCCGCAGAACTCACGTAGCTTGCCCCTAACACGGGTGGGGCTATGGATCTACTACCTGTTATACGTGACGTGTTTGAACCTGCTAGTCGATAATGTGTGCCGTCGTTTCCACGGACGCCATATAGTCAGATATGGCACTCTTACGAAGGGCGCCAAATAAAAAGGTTAGAGGCGTGAAATAGTTTGACCGGAGAGTTATTTCGTGTATTCTTTCCTACAAAAGGTTACTTTTGTGTAAATCACCCCGTGTCAGTGCCAACTACCTCTTATTATCAAAAGGAGTCAGAATATACAAAGCTTGATCGAGGTTTAGAATTTACATCCTCTGTTCCTAAATCAAAACGTTTTGGTATTTTAAAGAAGTTATAGAGCAATGGAGGAAGTACATGGACACACATGGATTTCAATTTTAAGGCCAGAGATAGACGTAAGCTTCGCTTATCGGCCTCCTTTTTGTTCCTGCCATGGGGTCCTCGATCTCCCCACTCAAGGCCCTCTCCTCATAGTCCCCTTGCCATACACGGAAGCATCTCCACTTTTTTTTTAACAAACACAGCAAAAAAGCAAAAATGCTTCACCCTGCAAGTTTAGACTCTGAAGTACTCCCATGTTATCGTCCCCACTTGTCGTTGCAGCTGCTTCAAGTCACAAATCACCAAAACCAATTTCTCGTTGTCACTAGTACTTAAACCACTAATACTAGTCCTCAGAACTTGATTTTCATGCCACTCTCCGCAAGTGGCTTCACCATGGAACCAAGGACATGTCTCATGAAAGCAATAGACAGTAGAGCTTCGTGCCGCTCCCTCCTGAACCAAACGGCCAGGAAAAAAAAATCATGGGTGTGCACGATCCAATCTCATCCGATCCAACAACCTCCACGCATAAGGAGCCCAAGGGAGTTTGCCCGCGAAGCTTTCTAAAACTCTCGGCACTCCGTCTAGATCAATGAAGACACACATCAAGTACCGTGAGAGGAACCCTATGGCCCCTCCCCCTCCTTTATTAAAGCCTAGCCAACAACCCCCACTCCACCCGCCGGCAACCTACATGATGCACCGCACCTAACCCTACCAGCAGCCCGAGGGCTAGGCCGACTTGGAGAAAGGCGACGGCAAATTAGGGTCGACCCTCCATCGGATCTAGCCTAACCACGTAGCGAAGAGGAACTGGGGAGGCGACACAGGAGACACCAAGATCAGACGATCTAGGGTTTCATCCAAACACCATCCGGCCCAGCCCTTCTTCTCTGCCACCGGCCATGGTGCCGTCGGGAGAGGGCCTCCACCACCACCCTGACCAGGGTCGCCGCCCTAGTCGCTGCACTTCAACGCCCGGCCATCTCCGCCCCAGCAACTCCGATTGCCATCTCCAACATCCACCACTCCCGGACGGCCTTCGGTGGCTAGGCCCCCGCCGCTGGGGGTATCAGCGGCGAGAGGAGCATGCGGCAGGGAGGACTGGCGGCGCGGGCGGGTGACCCCCGGTGTTGCCCTGGGGTGCGACTCAGAGGGTCTTTCAACATAGCTCTATCCAGATTCACACATCCACGCTGCTTGAGCTCCCTCATGCTCTGACACCATCGTTCCCTCCCATTCTACAAATCCCCTGCCCTAACACACCTATTCACATATATCACCGCAACATTGCCCTGCCCATGCCCTTCTCTGCCTCTTCATAGCCGAGCATCGGTGACCAGACTCGAATGTCTTAAAAATTCCTACTACTATATAATTGCATGGAATATACAAGATGCCAATAAAACAAGTGGAAACTCGATCTCGACAGATACATGGTAGATGTTCAACTGTTTTACAAGCCAGTTTGGTCCGTGTGTAAGAGCTTGAGCAAGAAGGAGAACACGGCGCATGCGGCCTTTAGGACAAAATAGCTGGCATACACCCTTTGTTCAGTTCCCGCATCTCGCAGAAGTCTTTTCGTCCTTCTTAAGACATGAGCGGAGTTTCCAAATTATCGAAATATGACACACCATGACCCGTCAAAAGCCTGGATCTTCATCTTGCTGCTCGAAACTGAAACCTGTAGAAACATAAGAAAACACAATGGACACTGGAGAGATAGACAAATAAATAGGACATACCAATTGTGCTTTGCCACACAGAAAATGTCTTCGACCCTTGGACTACCATGTAACATGTAACGTGAACCAGATATCGCAAATATAGCTGTACTAGTTATTAATTAACATCTAATTACTGATTTTAATTTTTTACTTACTATTTGTGCTCTTGCGAGGGTAGAGCTTTTAACAAGGTTTTCATTTTACGGACTGCTAAGTTGTAACTGACTAGAAATTGGCATGCAAATTTTTTTCTCAAGAAGGGGATTATAACCCTGGCCAGATCTTATTGTGTAGCTTTTCGATCCTTGTACCCTCCCTGATCTTTAAATATTTCAGCAGTTGAATGTACCCAAGATTTGGCTTCGGTTCCGATAAAAAAGTACTTAGCTTTGGGATAGGGGCACCTCCAAGTTACCGATCAACATCCCATTACTGGGCCCTAAGAGCATCTCCACTCGTCTCCCCGACGAGGCCCCCGAACGATGTTTTTCCCATCCGGACGGCGAAATTCGGCCCAGTCGCGTCCCTGGTTCCTCGATTTCGTCCGAATTTGGGCCTAAATTCATCCGGCGATCCCAGGCCATCCCCGGCCCCCCAGGGAGCTCTCGGGGACTCAGGACGAAACAAAAGCGCGCGAAACGGCGGGGAAACTTCCCGCGCGTCTGGTGGCCCCAACATGTCGGCGATAGACACCGATCGTCGTCCTCATCGCATCGTCTTCCGCGCGCTGTAAAAGCCTGCCGCCGGTCAGCATACGCCGGCCGCGTAGCATCCACGCGGCGAGTTAATGCCGTCGCATCGGCTTCCGCGCACGCATCGTCTTCCACGCGTCATTAATCGCCGCCGCCCCGCCGCGCCCGCCGCGCTATGGCCTAAGCCACTCCGCTCGCCGCGACGCCCCTGCTCCACTCTTCCTCCATTCTCCCTCCCCTGCTCCACTCTTCCTCCACCTCCGACGACGTCGTTCTCCGGACGACGACGGGCGCTCGCCGCCAATGGCTTCCCTCGCCGGTCGCTCCACCGGTGGGAGGGCCACCTCCTCCACCGGGCGGGGTACCCCGCCCGCCGGACACGAGGCCTCCCGGCGGCGGGTGGAAGGCTTAGTCGTGGTGGCGTACCAATCCCGCCGCCGCCTCGGGGCGACGCCCTCGACGCCGCCATCGAGGAGGCGCGGCTCACAATGACGGACGAGGAGCGCGCCGACCCGCGCCACCACCCCGACAACTACACGCGGTGGAATTCCTACTTCCTCCGGCGGTGGGAGACGGGAGTTGGCGGCCTACGACGGCCCGCCGCCTCCGCCTGCGCGCAACAACGCCGCGGGACGCCGACGGTGGTGGAGCGCGCCGGGCCGGACGCTGGAGAACGTCCTCGAGCACATCGAGGGCGGAAACTTCCCCGTGCCGACGATGCCCCCGCACCGAGGGCATCGGCGAGCCGCCACGGAAACGTTCGGCAGCCACGGCGCATGGCTGCCAGCTCGTCGTCTTCCGGATCGGCGCCGAGGCCATCCTTGGTGCCGGTGAAAAGGGAGGAGACGTCTCCGTCGACGCCGGCGCCGACGCGCGTCAAGAAGGAGCCGGCGTCTCCACCGCCGACCAGAGGGCGCAGCAGCGGCGCCCTCGTCATCCGCGACCAGCCCTCCTCCCCGCAGCCTGGGCGGAAGAGGACGAAGAAGGAGGCCGCCGCAAGCAGGCTCGCCGAGGAGGAGGCGAAGCGCGCGGACGATGCCGCCATGGCGGAGGCGATCGCCAGGTCGCTCAAGGACCTGGTGCCCGCCGACAACGCCCTCCCCGAGGACGCCGCCACGGGTGGTCGAGGCGCGGCCGGGAGCGCCGGAGGCGGAGCGACGAGGCGAAGCTGCTTGGACACGGCCACCGCGCAGCGACTCGCCGCCCGCGCCGCCACTCCAACCGCCGCCGCCGACGTCGCTCGCTACGGCCAGCCTGCGACACCTCCATCCGGCGTCGCCGTCCCATTCGTCGACCTCGAAGCGTCGGATGACGAATGGTACAAGCCATCCCCGCCTCGGTGGGGAGACGCCGGCCAGGGCAGCAGCAGCCAGGCCGCGCCGCCGTAGGTCGACGACGGCGGCTCCGACGACGACGGCGGCGACTACACGGTGTTCTACCGCCATTTGGGCATGTAGAGCACCGTATTTTTAAATTAGCAGTTGAATTCTCCTAGCCGAATTCAAAATATAGTCGAATCCGGCATCTATGTATGAACTTCGCCCGTTATTTAGTAAATACCATTAAATTTAGTCTAAATTCGCCCGTTTTTAGCCGTAGTTTGTCAAGTTTCCGTTTTTCAAATTTGCATCGTCGTCTTCGCCTGGGCACGCGGCTGGGAAACTACTCCTCCCCACGCCAAATCTTCCTCCAATCCGGACGAAAATTTAGTCGGATTTGGGCGTGGGGAGCGCCAACGAGTGGGGATGCTCTAAAAATCAATACTCTTGCTAGGTCTATATTGTTTTCCCGTCATTATTTTATTTCGAATTCTTGTCCGTGCATGTGACTCATCTTGGATCTTACCTCTAGCCTACCCAACTTGTGACTGACGGCTTTTGTTGTACTCCAACAAAGGATGCCCAACACAAACTTATCTAATTATAAGAACAAATGGATCCTACAAACAGTGCTCATGTCATAAGTGAAGACATGTGTTGAAGAGTTGTATTATCTAACGGAAATATTGAAATGGGACTAGTCCTTGTTCTCGGTGTAGTGGCACCAGGGTACCACAGTCCACGTGTTGCTGAGCCCATGTGGCGACCCGTCTACAAGGGACAAGGGATCTCTTCCTCTGCGAAGCTCCGTGCCTTCGTGAGAAGAAGCCCCTAGCGAGGAAGTCAAGGCCTGACGACGCCAAAAGAATCGAAGCCCCCGCGAAGCTCCCCTTTCGCGAAGAGTCAGCGCCATGCTTCAGAAGAGAGATGTTGCGCATAACCTCTCCCATTGCGTACCACGTGAAGATGAAGACAAGGATGATGACACAAGCCATGCCGCACATTGGAGCTGGAAGTGATCATGTCCTCCACGCTAGAAGAGAAGAGAAGGTCTGGCACCCCCTCTACCTAAAGTGGGGTGGCTGTTGCTCCTTTCCTAAAGGTTCGTAGTGGACGGAGCAGTAGTGTCGACATCGCCCACAACCACTCACGTAGACCGGCCGCCCCCTCAGGGCGTAGACCAAGTCCATGAATGTAGCAAGGGACAGTTGTCCTCCTCCTTCCGCACGACTATGGTAGTGACATAGGCATCCCCAATGGGCCTGCCGAAGAAGGTACCCGGGGTTTACTGGAGGCCCACGACCCGAAGTATTACATAGTTGAAAAGATAGAATTGTATTAGGAATATTAACTTGTAATTATTACGGGACGGTTCAGAAACCCTCCCGGACTCTGTAACTTATACATCACGAAACCCTCGGCTCCGCCTCCTATATAAGGGGGAGTCGAGGGACAAAAAAAGGATCGACTCATTGTTTCACGCAACCCTAGTTTTCATAGCAGTCGAGTACTTTTCCGGCTGAAACCTTCGAGATCTACTTGCCCTCTACTTCCAACTAAACCCTAGTCTACAACTCGTAGGCATTGATAAGTTAATCTCTTATCAATTGGCGCCGTCTGTGGGAATTAGAGGCGACAAGGATCTGATCTCGATGGCACGTTCGACATCATCAACATCTTCGGTAGCAAGCACGCGATGGATCGAGGTAAACTGATCGAAACCGCTCTAGTCGATTTTGTTCCTCACCCACCCTCCCGTATGGATGCATATGCGTATCTGGAGGAGCCCATGGACATGGAGTTCGGAAGATTCCACTTCCGCGTCGGGAAGTAAGGATCTCATCGTCTCGCAAGATTAGATTCGGCGAGATCGGGTGCAGCTGGTTCCGATTCATCAGGATCGGTTTCATCGTTCGGGTCCGGCGATGAAGAGATTTCGTCGACAATCTCCACCAAGCTTGCATCAAGCAACAAACTCATCAAGATCTTCGGGAACATATCCGTCGGGTCGTCTGTGGACTCAAATATAAGCAGTGATTCCGACAGCGTCGACGCTTTCGATTTCATCGATAGTTCTACTTCTATTCGTGAGGTCTTCGCCGATCTATATGACGGTGTCACCGATATCGACAACAATCAAGCTTCAACACATCACCAAGTATACGCCATTGGTGAAGCAAGCCGAGCAGAGCCGGAGACATCAGAGGCTTTCGATGATTTGGAAAATCCATACGTCGATCCAGCTGATCTCATGCGAGGTTTGGGCACCAAATACCTCGGTCCTGAACCAAGAGACAAAGTGCAACTCCCGCAAGAAGCTTGGGATAGAGCGACAAGAGCCATGAGTGGCACGGAGCCGATGAATACCACTGCAAAAGTCGCAGAGTTACAGGCATACCAATATAGGCTAGCCCGTAAGAGAAGAGAGCTCGAAAAACAAACAGCCGAACTTGAAAAGAGAAGAGTCGCTGCTTCTGCGTCAAGCAGGCGAAGGGCTGAGCTGAGCCGACATTCAGGAACTTCGGGAGACAACCACAGAGATGGTCGTAACAGGGCAAGATCTAGACTGCAGAATATACCAGAGGCAGATAGGGAGAACTTGATCCAGAACCTCGACATGTCTTTCATGTCGATTGACACAAGAGGGAACATTATCCCAAAAACCCCGGAAGCAGGATATATGGCGACACAGGCCTTTATACTGGCGAACAGGCCACCCGCAGGAGATCCAAGAGAGACATTGTATAACATGGCTTTGGCAGGAGTCGGAGTTATGGGGACAGCGTTCGCGGGAACAAGCACACCTCCGGAAGGTGCTGCGAGGCAAAATAGTCCACGACCTACAGTGGCAGTGCAAGAACCCCCAAGAACGTCGGTAAGAGACAGCGGCGCAAACTCGGGTCGACAGGGCGCGACACGAGAGGAGAGAACGTCGGCAGTCACCTGAAGTAGATGACGAAGATCTGTGCGGACTCCCCTATTTTACTCGACGAGTCCGCAAAACACGAGTACCGTCAGATTTCAAGTTGCCTGATAGTTATAAGAAGTTTGACGGATTACAAGATCCTGAGGATTGGTTAGTTGATTACCTGGAGACAGTAAAACTGACGGGTGGAACTAAGGCGACAGCTATGCAAAGCATCCAAGTGTATTTAAGTGGCGCAGCTCGATCATGGATCAAGAAGCTTCCACCTGGATCTATCGACAGTTGTGAAACCTTCGAAGACCTAATCGTAAAGAATTTCTTGTCTACATGCAAGAAACCTGCGTCAATAGAAGAGTTGACAGCCTGTCGACAGAAGTATGTGATACGTCTTAAACGTATCTATAATTTCTTATGTTCCATGCTACTTTTATGACAATACTTGAATGTTTTATGCATACTTTACAACATTATTATACATTTTCCGGCACTAACCTATTAACAAGATGCCGAAGCGCCAGTTGCTGTTTTCTCGTTGTTTTTGGTTTCAGAAATCCTAGTAAGGAAATATTCTCGGAATTGGACGAAATCAACGCCCGGGGTCCTATTTTTCCACGAAGCTTCCGGAAGACCGAAGGGATAACAAAGTGGGGACGACGAGGCCCACACCACAGGCCGCGCGGCCAGGGTGGGCCCGCGCTGCCCTATGGTGTGGGGGCCCCTGTGGCGCCCTGACCTACCCTTCCGCCTACATATAGCCTTCGTCGCGAATACCCCCGTACCGAGAGCCACGATACTGAAACCTTCCGGAGACGTCGCCGCCAATCCCATCTCTGGGATTCAGGAGATCGCCTCCGGCACCCTGCCGGAGAGGGGAATCATCACCGGAGGGGCTCTACATCATCATGCCCGCCTCCGGAGACATGCGTGAGTAGTTCATCCTTGGACTATGGGTCCATAGCAGTAGCTAGATGGTTGTCTTCTCCGCATGTGCTATCATTGTTTAGATCTTGTGAGCTGCCTAACATGATCAAGATTATCTATTTGTAATGCTACATGTTGTGTTTGGTGGGATCCGATGAATCTAGAATACTATGTTAAGTTGATTATCAATCTATCATATATGTGTTGTTTATGTTCTTGCATGCTCTCCGTTGCTAGTAGAGGCTCGGCCAAGTTGATACTTGTAACTCCAAGAGGGGGTATTTATGCTCGATAGTGGGTTCATGCCTCCATTGAATCGGGACGATGGACGTAAAGTTCTAAGATTGTGGATGTGTCGTTGCTACTAGGGATAAACATCGATGCTTTGTCTAAGGATATTTGTGTTGATTACGTTCGCACCCATACTTAGTGCAATTATCTCGTTGTTTACAACTTATCTTGATGTAGGGTACGGATGCTAATGATGACCC
>NC_061510.1:256309662-256397449 GCF_022539505.1 Lolium rigidum
GTTCTTTCTTAATGCCTTATCAATCCTATCAATTGCCCAACTATAATTTGTTCACCCAACACTTGTTATTGGAGAGTTACCACTAGTGTAGATAGCTGGGAACCCCGGTCCATCTTTCATCATCATATACTCGTTCTACATGTCAACTATTTTCTGGTACCATTGCTCTCATATTACTACTACTGCTGCTGTGTTACTGTTACTATTGCTCTCATATCATCGCTACTTTCACATCACCCTCGTTGCTAGTGCTTTTCCAGTGCAGCTGAATTGACAACTCAGTTGTTAAGGCTTATAAGTATTCTTTACCTCCCCTTGTGTCGAATCAATAAATTTGGGTTTTACTTCCCTCGAAGACTGTTGCGATCCCCTATACTTGTGGGTTATCAGTAGCACATGAAGATGTATGTGCGAATTTTTTGTTTCAAATTTTTTGACATTTCAAAATGTGTCTAACATGCATTTCAAAATAAAGGGAGCATACGCTCCCATGTGCCAAAACATCACTCCCAATGTTTTATGCATACTTTACAGCATTATTATACATTTTCTGGCACTAACCTATTAACAAGATGCCGAAGCGCCAGTTGCTGTTTTCTGCTGTTTTTGGTTTCAGAAATCCTAGTAAGGAAATATTCTCGGAATTGGACGAAATAAACGCCCAGGGTCCTATTTTTCCGCGAAGCTTCCGGAAGACCGAAGGGATAACGAAGTGGGGCGACGAAGCGCCCACACCACAGGGCCGCGCGGCCAGGGTGGGCCCCGCGCCGCCCTATGGTGTGGGGACCCTCGTGGCGCCCCCTGACCTACCGTTCCGCCTACATATAGACTTCGTCCCCTGGCCGCGCTGCCCTATGGTGTGGGGGCCCTCGTGGCGCCCCCTGACCTACCGTTCCGCCTACATATAGCCTTCGTCGCGAATACCCCTGTACCGAGAGCCACGATACGGAAAACCTTCCAGAGACGCCGCCGCCAATCCCATCTCGGGGGATTCAGGAGATCGCCTCCGGCACCCTGCCGGAGAGGGGAATCATCACCGGAGGGGCTCTACATCATTATGCCCACCTCCGGATTGATGCGTGAGTAGTTCATCCTTGGACTATGGGTCCATAGCAGTAGCTAGATGGTTGTCTTCTCCGCATGTGCTATCATTGTTTAGATCTTGTGAGCTGCCTAACATGATCAAGATCATCTATTTGTAATGCTACATGTTGTGTTTGGTGGGATCCGATGAATCTAGAATACTATGTTAAGTTGATTATCAATCTATCATATATGTGTTGTCTATGTTCTTGCATGCTCTCCGTTGCTAGTAGAGGCTCGGCCAAGTTGATACTTGTAACTCCAAGAGGGGGTATTTATGCTCGATAGTGGGTTCATGCCTCCATTGAATCCGGGACAAGTGACGGAAAGTTCTAAGGTTGTGGATGTGCTGTTGCTACTAGGGATAAAACATCGATGCTTTGTCTAAGGATATTTGTGTTGATTACATTACGCACCATACTTAATGCAATTATCTCGTTGTTTACAACTTAATACCGGAGGGGTGCGGATGCTAACCCGAAGGTGGATTATTTAGGCATAGATGCATGCTGGATAGCGGTCTATGTACTTTGTCGTAATGCCCTGATTAAATCACATAGTAATCATCGTTGATATGTATTGAATCTTGATTTGTCAATTGCCCACCTGTAATTTGTTCACCCAACATGTTAGTTATCTTATTGGAGAGACACCACTAGTGAACTGTGGACCCCAGTCCATTCTTTTACATCTGAATACATTCTACTGCAATTATTGTTCTTTACTGTTCTTTGCAAACAAATACCATCTTCCACTCGATACATTTAATCCTTTGTTTTCAGCAAGCCGGTAAGATTGACAACCTCACTGTTACGTTGGGGCAAAGTATCTTGATTGTGTTGTGCAGGTTACACGTTGGCGCCGGTTTCACTGGTGTTGCGCCGCACTACACTCCTCCACCAACAACCTTCACGTGCTTCTTGGCTCCTACTGGTTCGATAACCTTGGTTTCATACTGAGGGAAACTTGCTTCTATACGCATCATACCTTCCACTTGGGGTTCCCAACGGACGTGTGCATCTACGCGTATCAGTATGACGAGTCGATGAGGGCGTACATACAAAGGTGGAATATTATCAAAAACTCGGCAGAAAATGTATCTGACGAGAGAGCGATAGATGCTTTTGTCGGTGGGATCCGAAGGAAGGACTTCATCGAGGATTTAGGAAGAACTAATCCAAAGACAATAACAGCACTCATGGAGATAACAAATCGTTGGGCAGATGGAGAGGATGCTGTCAACAACAAGCGACATAGGTCGCCTGAGGAAGATCGTAACAGAAACTTCCAAAATAGACGGCGTTTTTCTCGCTAGTATTCAGAACATAACGGTCCCGGCCAAATATCGGCCGGTTTCCGAGGAAATAATGAAGGAAATAATCGAGATGATTACCAAAAGAACGGTGAGCAGCGTAGTGACTACAGGGATGGCCCTCGCCCAAATAGGCAAAATAATGGTCCAAGGTTCCAGAGGTCGTATATATCTCCCGAAGATATGATGAACGGACCATGCCAAATGCACTTTTATCTCGACAACAACGGAAAGAGGCAGTCAGGGTACTTGCAGAAAGACTGCCGAACTTTTCAGGCGTTAAACAGATTTGCAGGGCATGCCAATGCTCAGGCAGCAAACAGATACCCTCAAGGGCCAAGGAGTGAGGTTCACCTTCCGCCTCCTCCCACAATTACGGACGAAAATCGGCATCAGCTCAGAATAGCGGCAGCACCACCCCCGCCTCCGTATATCGACACCAATGGCGTGGTCTCGATGATTCAGAAGGCTAAGCCATCCAACAGAGCTCAGAAAGTGATTTCACGGATAGCGGATCACCCGCAGCAAGTTCCTCGACCAGGGCAGTCAGCCTTAATCTTGCCAGCGGTGATTACAGGATTCGACGTGTCGCGAGTTTTTATAGATGGAGGTAGCAGTCTGAACCTTATGTACACAGATACATTGAGGAAGATGAATATATCCTTGGCGAACTTAAAACCAACGGACACGCGTTTCCATGGTATCACACTAGACAAGCCAAGTTATCCATTGGGGAAGATCAATCTCAACGTTCAGTTTGGAACCCGAGAGAATTACAGGATCGAGAGGCTGGAGTTCGAAGTCGTGGATTTCCCATCACAGTACCATACCTTATTGGGACGACCCGCGTATGCCAGATTCATGGCAGTACCCCACTATACGTACTTGTTGTGGAGGCTCCCTGGACCCAAGGGACCAATTACGGTGAAAGGCAGTTTTGCGCTAGCAGATAAGTGCGACAAGGATTTCCATCATCTGTCGAAAACTTTCGGGATGCAAGCAGAGTATATGGCGTCAAAGCTGACAACAGACTACGACGTGTTGCCAGATGTCGGAAGGCCGCTTAAGGAACCAACCTTTGATACTACCAAGAACTCTAAGGAAGTGCAGATACACCCGACATATCCCAAGAAGACGACAGCTATCGCCACAAACATGGAACTCGCATAGGAAAGCGCGCTCGTCAAGTTCCTCCGTGAGCGCTGGGAAATCTTCGCATGGTGTCCAGCTGACATGCCAGGAGTACCCAGGGAACTTGCCGAGCATCCCTTAAATTTGGATCCATTGGCTAGGCCAATCAGACAACCTCTACGACGTTTTTCGGAACCAAACCGCAAAGCCATGCTGTCAGAAATCAATCGACTCAGAGAAGCTGGGTTTGTCAAAGAAATACACACAGAAGCCACGTGGGTAGCAAACCCAGTGCTGGTCCCGAAGAAAAACACAGAAGTCCTTCGCATGTGCGTCGACTTCACGTGTCTAAATAAACATTGTCCAAAAGATCACTTTCCCCTCCCGAGGATCGATCAAATTATCAACTCCACGGCAGATTGTGAACGTCTTTCTTTCTTGGATGCATATTCTGGTTATAACCAGATTCGGCTGAAGGAGGAAGATGAAGTCAAAACAACTTTCATCACCCCTTATGGCGTGTTTTGATACAGAACAATGCCTTTCGGGTTGAAAAACGCGGGTGCAACATACCAGCGGATGATGCAGAATTGCTTAGCCACGCAGATTGGCAAGAACGTCCAAGTGTATATTGACGATGTCGTCATAACAACAAAGGAAGGATCAACACTGATCGATGATCTCAGAGAAACTTTCGACAACCTCGACAAATTCTGTCTCAAGCTAAACCCGACAAAATGTTATTTTGGCGTCCCGGCAGGAGAAGTTCTCGGGTTCCTGGTGTCAGCAAGAGGAATCGAGGCTAACCCAGAGAAAATTCAGGCTATCGTGACGATGCGGAAGCCAACAAAGTTAAAGGAGATACAACAGCTAACTGGACGAGTCGCAGCCTTGAGCAGATTCGTCGCCAGGTTAGGGGAAAGGGCGTTGCCATTTTACGCCTTGATAAAACAAGGGGAAAAGTTTGAGTGGAATGAAGAAGTGGACAGAGCTTTTGAGGATCTCAAGCGCACAATCTCGACACCCCCAATATTGGTGGCACCCAAGGAAAAAGAACCTCTCCTGTTATATATTGCGGCCACACCTCAAGTGGTTAGCACGGCACTCGTGGTTGAACGAGGGGAAGAAGGGAAACTCCATGGAGTACAAAGGCCGGTATATTTCATTAGTGAAGTTTTATCGCCTTCAAAACAGAGGTACCCGCATTATCAAAAGCTAGTGTATGGAGTGTTTACAACAGCAAGAAAGTTACGACACTAATTTTCGGCACACCCAATAATAGTGGTCAATGAGGCACCATTGTCAAATATATTAAATTACCCGGAAGCTACGGGTCGTGTCTCCCTTTGGGGAATAGAACTTTCCCCTCAGGACATCACATATGAAAAAAGAAAAGCGATCAAGTCGCAGATCTTACCAGACTTCGTCGCAGAGTGGATGGAGTTGTAAAACATGGGACCTCCTGATTTATCGAGAACTTGGACCATGAACTTCGACGGGTCCAAGAGGTTGGAAGGAGCAGGAGCAGGCGTGATACTGGTCTCACCTCAAGGAGACAAGTTAAAGTATGTACTACGGATGACGTTTCCCAACGCATCTAACAATGAGGCAGAGTATGAAGCGCTGACACATGGGATGAAGATGGCGAAGGCCTGTGGTGCGACCCGACTAAAAATATACGGCGATTCCCAGCTGGTGGCTCAACAAGTGATGAATCAATGTGACGCAGTCAATGATAGCATGATAGCATATAAGGAGTTATACAATGAACTCGAGAAGCTTTTCGACGGGTGTGAGGTAAATCATGTTAGCAGGCTCAGTAATGACGAAGCCGATGTTCTGGCAAATATCGGGTCACAATGTCTAACAATACCACGCAGAGTATTTTGGGTAGAGATAAGAAAGGTCGACTAAGGCAAGGAAACAGCCAAAGAAAAAAGAAAAGGTCGAGAAAGGCTCGGGGGCTTTGGCAGCCCTCGAGGCAGGCACATCTGGAGATGAGGAAGAATCGCACGAGGTAATGGTAGTACAAATACCGTGGATGCAGGCTTATATTGCATATATATCAAGACAGCAAATACCCGAAGATCCAGTGGAAGCAAGACAAATTATTCGAAGGTCCAAAGCTTTTACTGTGGTTAAGGGTGAGCTTTATAAGAAAAGTATATCGGGAGTCTTGCAGCGGTGTGTCACAGCTGAAGAAGGTCGAGTGCTTTTAAAAGATGTGCACGAGAGAGTATGCGGACACCATGCAAGCAGTCGAGTTATTGCAGCAAAGGTTTTCCGAGCAGGGTTTTATTGGCTAACAGCCATCGAGGATGCCAAGGACATAGTGCGTACCTGTGATGCGTGCCAAAGGTTCGCCGCAAAACCTCATTCTCCGGTAGCAGAACTGATGCCAATACCTTTGTCGTGGCCCTTTGCTCAGTGGAGCCTTGATATGGTGGGCAAATTGCATAAGGCGTGGCCAGGAGGATACGAGTATATGCTTGTAGCTGTCTACAAGTTTACTAAGTGGGTTGAAGCAAAACCAATAAATTCGCCAGATGCAGCATCAGCGGTCAAGTTCATCAAGAGCATCGTTTTCCGGTTTGGAGTTCCTCATAGCATCGTCACAGACAATGGTAGTAATTTCACGTCAAAGGAATTCAAGGCTTATTGTGCAGAAGTAGGTATCAAGCTACATTTTGCGGCGGTTGTGCACCCGCAAACCAATCGTCAAGTCAAAAAAGCAAATGGCGTCATCTGCAACAGCATCAAGAAGCGCCTGTTAGGACCATTGGAAAAAGCTCGGCACACTTGGCCGGAAGAGTTACCCAGCGTACTATGGAGCATACGAACAACACCCAACACAGCAACACAGGAAACCCCGTTTTTTATGGTTCATGGAGCCGAGGCAATGCTGCCGATAGAAATAAAACATAATTCTCCGAGAGTGGCGGAGTTTGGTGAAGAAACCTCGAGAAAAGCGCTGGAAGATGATATGGATGCACTTCACGAGGCTCGCGACGAAGTATTGTCACGAGTCGCCAAATATCAGCAAGATATGAAAAACTATCACAATCGACGATTGCGACCAAGATTTTTCCAAGTGGGCTACCTAGTTCTTCGACTCACACAAGATAGCCATGAGAAATTCGAGTCACCTTGGCTAGGCCCTTATATCATCACTGAAGTAATTGAGGGAGGGGCGTACAGGATAAAGGACAAGAAGACAGGGGTTGCAGAGCCAAATCCCTGGAACGTGGCGCAACTTAGGCGTTTTTACGCTTAAGTCAAAATATATATGTAAACATACAATGTACTGAAACGCCCGCGAGTTTTCAGACGCACTCTTTTCCTTTCAGGGCACCGAGTGGGGCTGGAAGGTTTTTGATGAGGCGGGCTCGCGGTGTTGCAATATAATAAATATATTGGTGATATACATCTTTTTATTCGCCAGGATCGGGGTTTTCTTACCCGACAAAGTTTAGTTCTGCAAAGGAACAACTTATACAACATATAAATTTACAAAGATCTTTGCTTTGGTCTAAAATACCTCGCAAAAACAATAAAAATAAAGAAACTAGTCATCGGGACACTCGGGGGCTAGGGAAAAGAAAAGTACATATCTATGTTTTACAATATATACAGCAAGTTACAGGTTCTTTCGACAAGATAGTTATCTACCGAAGAAGAAAGATTCAGTCGCGACCTAACAGGTCATCAATGTTTATTCTATCTTCTTCGGCAGATGCACCCAGAAAATCGGCATAATGGCCGTCTACAAAAAAGTCGGCATCCATTCGAAGAAGGTCACCGATTATTTCTTCAGCCACTGGTGTAACTACTTCATCAATTTTGTCGACACCCCTCCGTCATCGCCTCAGCTTGGTGTGGACATTCTCAACCACCTTGGTCATATCCAGTTTTGAGTGGCAGATCTGAAGCATAATGAGGGCAAATTTGGCACCAGCTACTAGTTGAGTTCTTACAAAACCATGGATTTGATGCGAGTCCTTAAACTTGGTCATCAATTCAGAAAGTGTCTTAGGCTGAACATTTCGAGGGAACATGGAGTTGTAGACCATGAACAACGTTTTGGTACAAAATTCAAGGAACTCACGAATTTGGCACGCGCGATCTTGAAACCTGACGATTTGTCGGGTGCGTTCAGGTGTAGCCCAAAAGAGGGAGCCATGGTCCAGTGCCAGATTGACAAGGAAATTTGACCTTGTGTCAACCCATTGATCTTCGGCATCAGCGTCCAAAAAGGGACCTATTTGATGACAGCATACCAGTTAGAGAAAGAACACAAGCAAACAACTGAAGAAGTTTAAGCTTGAGAAATATACCTGCCATCTCCAAGCTTGCGTCAGTCAACAATTCAAGCATGAAATTTTCTCGGGAAGTAGCCTGTGTAGCTTCAGTAATTGCAGTTTCTTTTGCAGTTATAGCTTCCTGCGCTTGCTGTCGTGCAATTTGTTCCCTCTCATATGATCTTCGAGATTGTTCCATTATTACGAGTGCCTGTTTCTTCATTGATTGAAGCTGCTGGCGGAGTTCTTCCAAGTCTTGTGTTGGACCCGTACTCGAAGAATCTTCAATAAATTCATCATCGACAGGCATTTTCTTTGAGTAGGAGGAAGCAGGTAAAGCATCGGAAGGACGAGGAGTTGAAGTGTAGTTGTCAAATACCAACTGGAAATAAAATTTTGACATCAATCATCAAGCAAAATAATTTTCCATTGATTTTCAAGATATTTACATGGTCCTTACAAAAGGTTGGAACCTAATGAACCAATCATACACTGTCGCAAGCTACATCTATTGCGACAGACGTCAAAAGAAAGAAAAGGAAATAAAAGATAGGCAGGGTAATCTACTTGACGTCCGGTTTGGCGGAACTGGAGGAGGGCGTTGGCTTGTACCCGAGGAAGGCCAGGATTTTCTTCGAGTGGGGTTTCGCAACCCTGATTAGGGATGACCATTTATCCTGCTTCAGCTTTGTGGCTTCGCCAACTTTCGCCCAGTCGACGTTTTGCTGGCTCTCGGCAACCAGTGCTATAGTGCCTTCCACGCCAATCTTCAAATTCTCTTGGCGGAGAGCAAGCCCAAGATCTTCTTGGGGGACGAAGCTTTTGGGCAAGGGCAGCAAAGGTGTCGGGTTCCTTTTTCTTCGGGAAGAAATAAGGGAACAAGCGCGAAAACGCAGCCTGGGCGTCAAAGATGCTGCGGCACACTGATACGTCTCCAACGTATCTATAATTTCTTATGTTCCATGCTAGTTTTATGACAATACCTACATGTTTTGTTCACACTTTATGATGTTTTGATGCATTTTCCGGAACTAACCTATTAACAAGATGCCGAAGTGCCAGTTGCTGTTTTCTGCTGTTTTTGGTTTCAGAAATCCTACAAAGGAAATATTCTCGGAATTGGACGAAATCAACGCCAAGTATCTTATTTTTCCCGGAAGCTTCCAGAGCACCGAAGAGGGGCCAGAGGGGAGCCAGGGGCCCCACCCCACAAGGTGGCGCGGCCAAGGGGGGGGCGCCCCCCTATGGTGTGGCCCCACCAGGGCTCCCCCGAGGCTGCCCTTCCGCCTATATAAAGCCTCCGCCTCGAAAACCCTAAAAACATAAGCCACGATACGAGAAAAGTTCCAGAGCCGCCGCCATCACGAAGCCAAGATTCGGGGGACAAAAGTCTCTGTTCCGGCACGCCGCTGGGACAGGGAATTGCCCCCGGAAGGTATCTCCATCGACACCACCGTCATCTCCATCGACGCTGTTGTCTCCTATGATGAGGAGGGAGTAGTTCTCCCTCGAGACTAAGGGCTCTACCGGTAGCTATGTGGTTAATCTCTCTCTCATGTACCTCAATACAATGATCTCATGAATTGCCTTGCATGATTGAGATCCATATGATGAGCTTTGTATCGCTATTAATCTATGTGCTACGCTAGTGATGTTATTGAGTAGTCTATTCCTCCTTCATGATGTAATGGTGACAGTGTGTGCATCATGTAGTACTTGGTGTAGGTTATGATTGTAATCTCTTGTAGATTATGGAGTTGACTATTACTACGATAGTATTGATGTGATCTATTCCCCCTTTCATAGTGTAATGGTGACAGTGTGAATGCTATGTTAGTACTCGGTCTAAATTGCAAAGATCTATTATGCTCTAAAGGTTACTTAAATATGAATGCCGAATGTTGTGGCACTTGTTTACTCCGGCTTGAGGGAGCTCTTGTAGCCCTACACAATGAATGGTGTTTGTTATCCAACAAGAGAGTGTATGTAGCACAAGTGAGGAGAAGTTATTTATTTATTATGTGATCAATGTTGAGAGTGTCCACTAGTGAAAGTATGATCCCTAGGTCTTGTTTCCAAATACTGCAAACATCGCTTGTTCACTGTTTTAGTGCATCTTTACTTCCTGCAATATTACCACCATCTATACCACCTGTGTTTTACTATCTCTTCGCCGAACTAGTGCACCTATACATCTGACAAGTGTATTAGGTGTGTTGTGGACACAAGAGACTTCTTGTATATTAATTGCAGGGTTGCTTGAGAGGACTATCTTTGATCTCTACCTCCCTAAGTTCGATAAACCTTGGGTGATTCACTTAAGGGAAACTTGCTGCTGTTCTACAAACCTCTTCTCTTGGAGGCCCAACACTGTCTACAAGAATAGAAGCACACGTAGACATCAAGCTATTTTCTGGCGCCGTTCCCGGGGAGGTAAGGTAAAAGGTATTCACATCCTCCGACTACTAAGCTATTTCCTAGCACTGTTGCCGGTGTGTGAGTGCTCGAAGGCATCTCCTTTAGATTATGCAATTTTATCTTTTTGTCTCTTGTTTTTATTTTCACTAGTTAGGCTTAATGGAAAACAACAAAAAAATTAGAGATCTTTATGAACTTTATCTTGAATTAGGACATGATGTGTTTGAAGAGAAAATTAAAAAACCCATGGAACTTTGTTTGCAAAATAGTTGTAGCAGTGTTATTAGCATGAACTCTTTGAACACCATTATTGCTAATGCTATGGAAGAATTTAAGCTTGGGGAAGCTGGTTGTGATATTTTTAGTCCCCCAAGCATGGAGGAGAAAAATTACTTTGATGATACTTTACCTCCTATATATGATGTTTACAATGATGAATATGATATTTTCAGTCCACCTACTATTGAGGAGAAAATTAATTATGATTACAACATGCCTCCTATATATGATGATTATGGTGATGAGAATAATGATAGCTATTTTATTGAATTTTCTCCCACTACAATTAATAGTAATGATTATGCTTATGTGGAGAGTAATAATTTTATGCATGTAGCTCATGACAAGAATTTTGTATGTGATAGTTATATTGTTGAGTTTGTTCATGATGCTACTGAAAGTTATTATGAGAGAGGGAAATATGGTTATATGCATCTTAATAATATTAAGTTTCCCCTCTTTATGTTGAGAATCTTGAAGTTACTCGTGTTTTATCTTCCTATGCTTGTCACTTTGTTCTTCATGAATTTATTTGTGTACAAGACTCCTTTTCATAGGAAGTGGGTTAGGCTTAAATGTGTTTTGAATTTGCTTCTTGATGTTCTCTTTTGCTTCAACTCTTATTTTATGCGAGAGCATCATTAAAATTACTGAGCCCATCTTAATGGCTATAATGAAAGCACTTCTTGGGAGATAACCCATGTGTTTATTTTGCTACTGTATTGTTGAGTCTTGGAAGTTGTTACTACTATAGCAACCTCTCCTTATCATGTTTTTGTGCCAAGTAAAGTCCCTATGGTAAAGTTGATACTAGATTTGGATTACTGCGCAAAAAAAGAATTGTTGTCTGTCACGAATTTGCGTAGATCTCTCTGTAAAAAAAAAGAAAAAAATCTGCCAATTTACGTGCGTGATCCTCAGATATGTACGCAACTTTCATTAGTTTTGAGTTTTTCCGTTTGAGCAAGTTAAGTGCCTCTGGAAAATTCGTCTTTACGGACTGTTCTGTTTTGACAGATTCTGCCTTTTATTTCGCATTGCCTCTTTTGCTATGTTGAATGGATTTCTTTGTTCCATTAACTTTCAGTAGCTTTATGCAATGTCCAGAAGTGTTAAGAATGATTATGTCACCTCTGAATATATGAATTTTTGATTATGCACTAACCCTCTAATGAGTTTGCTTTAAGTTTGGTGGGAGGAAGTTTTCAAGGGTCAAGAGAAGAGGATGATACAATATGATCAAGAAGAGTGAAAGGTCTAAGCTTGGGGATTCCCCGGTGGTTCATCCCTGCATATTTTAAGAAGACTCAAGCATCTAAGCTTGGGGATGTCCAAGGCATCCCCTTCTTCATCGACAACTTATCAGATCACTTCTAGTGAAACTATATTTTTATTCCATCACATCTTATGTTCTTTACTTTGAGCGTCTGTTTGCTTTTATTTTTGTTTTGGTTTGAATAAAGTTGGATCCCGCCATCCTTGCATTGGAGATATTACGCTCCGCTTTTTCATATGGAACACTTGTGTTCTTAGTTATGCTTTAATGTTCATGGTGAAGGCTGAAAATTGCTTCGTTGATTGCTATTTGGTTGGAATCAGAAAATGCTTCATATGGTTTGGAATAAATTGATACTTGGCAATTGTTTTGAGCTCTCATTAGATCATGTTTAAGCTCTTGCATCATGTAGTTAAATCTATTAGTGGAGAACTACCATAGAGCTTGTTGAAATTTGGTTTGCATGATTGGTCTCTCTAAGGTCTAGATATTTTCTGGTGAAGTGTTTGAACAACAAGGAAGACAGTGTAGAGTCTTATAATGCTTGCAATATGTTCTTGTGTAAGTTTTGCTGTACATGTTCATTCTTGTGTTTGCTTCAAACAACCTTGCTAGCCAAAGCCTTGTACTGAGAGGAAATGCTTCTCGTGCATCCAAACACCTTGAGCCAAAACCCATGCCATTTGTGTCCACCATATCTACCTACTATGTGGTATTTTTCTGCCATTCCAAAGTAAATTACTTGAGTGCTACCTTTAAAATTTTATTCCTTTGTCTTTGCAATATATAGCTCATGGGAAAATAGCTTAAAAACTATTGTGGTGATGAATATGTAGCTATGTGTTTTAGTTCTTATAAGTTGCTTGTTGAGCGGTAACCATGTTTCTGGGGACGCCATTAACTTTTTACACCTTGTTGGATATCATGTGAGTTGCTATGCATGTTCGTCTTGTCTGAAGTAAGGGTGATTTATCATGATCAAATGGCTTGAGTATGCATATGTTAGAGAAGAACATTAGGCCGCTAACCAAAGCCATGTATCATGGTGGAAGTTTTCAGTTTGGACATTCATCCTCAATCTCTTATGAGAATATTATTTGTTGTTGAATGCTTATGCATTAAAGAGGAGTCCATTATCTCGTTGTCTATGTTGTCCCGGTATGGATGTCCTAAGTTGAGATCTATTAAAAACGAGAAATCAAATGAGATTGATCTCCTTGGACCTTTGTACGAGCGGCATAGAGGTACCCCTTTGTGACACTTGGTTGAAACATATGTTATGCAATGATAATCCATGTAAATCCAAGCTAATTAGGACAAGGTGCGGGCACTATTGGTATTTTATGCATGAGGCTTGCAACTTGTAGGAAGTATTATGCATAGCACATATGAATTATTACTACCGTTGACAAAATTGTTTCTATGTTTTCAAAATAAAAGCTCTAGCACAAAATAGTAATCCATGCTTCCCTCTGCGAAGGGCCATTCTTTTACTTTATGTTGAGTCAGTTTACCTACTTCTTTCCGTCTTAGAAGCAAACACTTGTGTTAACTCTGTTCATTGATTCTTACATGATTACTTATTGCACTTTTTATATTACTCTATGTTGACAATTATCCATGAGATATACATGTTACAAGTTGAAAGCAATTGCTGAAACTTAATCATCCTTTGTGTTGCTTCAATGCCTTCTACTTTGAATCTATTGCTTTATGAGTTAGCTCTTATGCAAGTCTTGTTGATACTTGTCTTGAAAGTACTATTCATGAAAAGTTTTGCTATATGATTCACTTGTTTAGTCATTATCTCTTTGTTAGCAATCTATTGCTTCAGATCACTCCATTCATCTCATATGCTTTACAATAATGTTGATCAAGATTATGTTGGTAGCATGTCACTTCAGAAATTATTTGTTGTTATCGTTTACCTACTCAAGAGCGAGTAGGAACTAAGCTTGGGGATGCTTGATATGTCTCCAACGTATCTATAATTTCTTATGTTCCATGCTAGTTTTATGACAATACCTACATGTTTTGTTCACACTTTATGATGTTTTGATGCATTTTCCGGAACTAACCTATTAACAAGATGCCGAAGTGTCAGTTCCTGTTTTCTGCTATTTTTGGTTCCAGAAATCCTACAAAGGAAATATTCTCGGAATTGGACGAAATCAACGCCCAGTATCTTATTTTTCCCGGAAGCTTCCAGAGCACCGAAGAGAGGCCAGAGGGGAGCCAGGGGCCCCACCCCACAAGGAGGCGCGGCCAAGGGGGGGCGCCCCCCTATGGTGTGGCCCCACCAGGGCTCCCCCGAGGCTGCCCTCCCGCCTATATAAAGCCTCCGCCTCGAAAACCCTAAACACATAAGCCACGATACGAGAAAAGTTCCAGAGCCGCCGCCATCGCGAAGCCAAGATTCGGGGGACAGAAGTGTCTGTTCCGGCACGCCGCCGGCACGGGGAATTGCCCCCGGAAGGCATCTCCATCGACACCACCACCATCTCCATCGATGCTGCTGTCTCCTATGATGAGGAGGGAGTAGTTCTCCCTCGAGGCTAAGGGCTCTACCGGTAGCTATGTGGTTAATCTCTCTCTCATGTACCTCAATACAATGATCTCATGAATTGCCTTGCATGATTGAGATCCATATGATGAGCTTTGTATCGCTATTAATCTATGTGCTACTCTAGTGATTTTATTGAAGTAGTCTATTCCTCCTTCATGATGTAATGGTGACAGTGTGTGCATCATGTAGTACTTGGTGTAGGTTATGATTGTAATCTCTTGTAGATTATGGAGTTGACTATTACTACGATAGTATTGATGTGATATATTCCCCCTTTCATAGTGTAATGGTGACAGTGTGTATGCTATGTTAGTACTCGGTCTAAATTGCAAAGATCTATTATGCTCTAAAGGTTACTTAAATATGAATGCCGAATGTTGTGGCGCTTGTTTACTCCGGCTTGAGGGAGCTCTTGTAGCCCTACACAATGAATGGTGTTTGTTATCCAACAAGAGAGTGTATGTAGCACAAGTGAGGAGAAGTTATTTATTTATTATGTGATCAATGTTGAGAGTGTCCACTAGTGAAAGTATGATCCCTAGGCCTTGTTTCCAAATACCGCAAACATCGCTTGTTCATCGTTTTACTCGCATCTTTACTTCCTGCAATATTACCACCATCTATACCACCTGTGTTTTACTATCTCTTCGCCGAACTAGTGCACCTATACATCTGACAAGTGTATTATGTGTGTTGGGGACACAAGAGACTTCTTGTATCTTAATTGCAG
Source organism: Lolium rigidum (assembly GCF_022539505.1). Lineage (NCBI taxonomy): Eukaryota > Viridiplantae > Streptophyta > Magnoliopsida > Poales > Poaceae > Lolium > Lolium rigidum. The sequence continues at coordinate 256,324,756 of NC_061510.1, forward strand.
GGTTGCTTGAGAGGACTATCTTTGACCTCTACCTCCCTGAGTTCGATAAACCTTGGGTGATTCACTTAAGGGAAACTTGTTGCTGTTCTACAAACCTCTGCTCTTGGAGGCCCAACACTGTCTACAAGAATAGAAGCACACGTAGACATCACGCACTAGGTCCGCATGAATCTCGAGAAGAGACAACGCGTCAAGAAGACGGTTGATGTCTACTCACGCTTCTATTCTTGTAGACAGTGTTGGGCGTCCAAGAGCAGAGGTTTGTAGAACAACATCAAGTTTCCCTTAAGTGAATCACCCAAGGTTTATCGAACTCAGGGAGGTAGAGGTCAAAGATAGTCCTCTCAAGCAACCCTGCAATTAAGATACAAGAAGTCTCTTGTGTCCCCAACACACCTAATACACTTGTCAGATGTATAGGTGCACTATTTCGGCGAAGAGATAGTGAAATACAAGTAATATGGATGATTGTAAGTAGTAATTGCAATCTGAAATAAAAATGGCAGCAAGCAAACATGTAGCAGAACTTGTTGGAAATGGTGTTTCAATGCTTAGAAACAAGGCTTAGGGATCATACTTTCACTAGTGGACACTCTCAACAATGATCACATAAATAAATAACTTCTCTTCACTTGTGATACTTTCAAACACTCTCTTGTTGGATAACAAACACCATTTATTGTGTAGGGCTACAAGAGCACACCTCAAGCCGAAGTAAACAAGCTCCACAACATCCGGAGTTTATATTAAAGTAACCTCTAGAGTGCATAATAGACGAGCTTGCAATTTAGACCGAGTACTAACATAGCATACACACTTGTCACCAATAGCTATGAAAGGGGGAATAGATCACATCAATACTATCATAGTAATAGTTAACTTCATAATCTACAAGAGATTACAATCATAACCTACGCCAAGTACTACATGATGCACACACTGTCACCTTTACATAATGGAGGAGGAATAGACTACTTTAATAACATCACTAGAGTAGCACATAGATTAATAGTGATACAAAGCTCATGATCACTTAAAGATCACACCATGGGAGAGAGAGATGAACCACATAGCTACCGGTAAAGCCCTCAGCCTCGGGGGAGAACTACTCCCTCCTCATCATGGGAGACAGCAGCGGCGATGAAGATGGTGGTGGTGTCGATAGAGATGGATTCCGGGGGCAATTCCCCGTCCCGGCGGTGTGCCGGAACAGAGAATTCTGTTCCCTGAAACGGAGTTTCGCGATGGCGGCGGCATCCCTGGAGTCTTTCTGGAGCTTCTTCAATTGTTGTAGGGTTTTTACGTCGCGAAGGATTTTATAGGCGAAGAGGCGGCGCAAGGGGGTGCCTGGGGGGCCCACACCACACCTGGGCGCGCCCCTCCTAGGCCGCGTGAGTCTTCTGGCGGAATAGAATTTATGTGATTTTTCTGGATTTTTCCGAGCACTGTGGTTTTTGGGCCTTTTCTGCAATAAACAGACATAATAAACAGAAACTGGCACTGTGGCATCTTTTTAATAGGTTAGTCCAATAAATGCCATAATATGATATAAAGTGCATATAAAACATGTAGGTATTGTCATAAAACTAGCATGGAACATCAGAAATTATAGATACGTTGTTGGAGACGTATCAAGCATCCCCAAGCTTAGTTCCTACTCGCCCTCGAGTAGGTAAACGATAACAAGGATAATTTCTGAAGTGACATGCTACTATCATAATCTTGATTAATACTATTGTAAAGCATATGAAGTGAATGAAGTGATTCGAAGCAATGGTAAAGACAATGACTAAACAACTGAATCATATAGCAAAGACTTTTCATGAATAGTACTTTCAAGACAAGCATCAATAAGTCTTGCATAAGAGCTAACTCATAAAGCAATAGATTCTTAGTGAAAGGCATTGAAGCAACACAAAGGATGATTAAGTTTCATCAATTGCTTTCAACTTGTAACATGTATATCTCATGGATAATTGTCAACATAAAGTAATATAACAAGTTTAATAAGTAAGCATGTAAGAATCAATGCACAGTTGACACAAGTGTTTGTTTCTAAGATAGAAAGAAGTAGGTAAACTGACTCAACATAAAGTAAAAGAAAGGCCCTTCGTAGAGGGAAGCATGGATTACTCATGTGCTAGAGCTTTTTATTTTGAAAACATAGAAACAATTTTGTCAATGGTAGTAATAATTCATATGTGTTATGCATAAAACCTCTTATAAGTTGCAAGCCTCATGCATCGAATACCAATAGTGTTCGCACCTTGTCCTAATTAGCTCGGATTTCCATGGATTATCATTGCATAACATATGTTTCAACCAAGTGTCACAATGGGGTACCTCTATGCCACCTATACAAAGGTCCAAGGAGATAAATCGCATTTGATTTCTCATTTTTGATAGATCTCAACTAAGGACATCCATACCGGGACAACATAGAGAACAAATAATGGACTCCTCTTTAATGCTTAAGCATTCAACAACAGATAATATTCTCATAAGAGATTGAGGATTAATGTCCAAACTGAAAACTTCCACCATGATACATGGCTTTGGTTGGCGGCCCAATGTTCTTCTCTAACATTATGCATACTCAATCCATTTAATCATGATAAATCACCCTTACTTCAGACAAGACGAACATGCATAGCAACTCACATGATATTCAACAAAGGTGTAAAAATTTGATGGCGTCCCCAGAAACATGGTTACCGCTCAACAAGCAACTTATAAGAACTAAGATACATATCAACATATTCATCACCACAATAGTTTTTAAGCTATTTTCCCATGAGCTATATATTGTACAGACAAAGGAATGAAATTTTAAAAGTAGCACTCAAGTAATTTACTTTGGAATGGCAGAAAAATACCACATATAGGTAGTTATGGTGGACACAAATGGCATAGGTTTTGGCTCAAGGTGTTTGGATGCACGAGAAGCATTTCCTCTCAGTACAAGGCTTGGGCTAGCAAGGTTGTTTGAAGCAAACACAAGTATGAATAGGTACAGCAAAACTTACACAAGAACATATTGCAAGCATTATAAGACTCTACACTGTCTTCCTTGTTGTTCAAACACTTTTACCAGAAAATATCTAGACCTTAGAGAGACCAATCATGCAAACCAAATTTCAACAAGCTCTACGGTAGTTCTCCACTAATAGATTTAAACTACATGATGCAAGAGCTTAAACATGATCTATGAGAGCTCAAAACAATTGCGAAGTATCAAATTATTCAAGATAATATACCATTTACTACATGAAGCATTTTCCGATTCCAACCAAATAGCAATCAACGAAGCGGTTTTCAGCCTTCGCCATGAACATTAAAGCAAAACTAAGAACACCAGCGTTCAATATGAAAAAGCAGAGTGTGTCTCTCTCCAATACAAGGATTGTTGGGATCCGAATTTATTCAAACAAAAAAAAAACAAACGGACGCTCCAAGTAAAGAACAAAAGATGTGACGGAATAAAAATATAGTTTCACTAGAAGTGACCTGATAAGTTGTCGATGAAGAAGGGGATGCCTTGGGCATCCCCAAGCTTAGATGCTTGAGTCTTCTTGAAATATCCAGGGATGAACCACGGGGCATCCCCAAGCTTAGACTTTTCACTCTTCTTGATCATATTATATCATCCTCTTCTCTTGACCCTTGAAAACTTCCTCCACACCAAACTTAAAGCAAACTCATTAGAGGGTTAGTGCATAATCAAAATTCACATGTTCAGAGAGGACACAATCATTCTTAACACTTCTGGACATTACCCAAGTCTACTGAAAGTTAATGGAGCAAAGAAATCCACTCAACACAGTAAAAGAGGCAATGCGAAATAAAAAGGCAGAAACTGTCAAAACAGAACAGTCCGTAAAGATGAATTTTTCTGAGGCACTTAACTTGCTCAGATGGAAAAACTCAAAACTAATGAAAGTTGCGTACATATATGAGGATAATGCATGATTTTTCGCTGATTTTTTTATTCGTCTACAGAGAGAAGGACGCAAATTCGTGACAGATAAGAAATCTGTTTCTGCGCAGAAATCCAAATCTAGCATCAACCTTCTATCAGAGACTTTACTTGGCACAACAATACATGAAAATAAAGATAAGGAGAGGTTGCTACAGTAGTAACAACTTCCAAGACACAACAAAAGAGTAGCAAAATAAAAACATGGGTTATCTCCCAAGAAGTGCTTTCTTTATAGCCATTAAGATGGGCTCAGTAATTTTAATGATGCTCTCATGAGAATAGAAAATGAAGCAAAAGGAGCATCAAGAAGCAAATTCAAAACACATTTAAGCCTAACCCACTTCCTATGCATAGGAATCTTGTACACAAATAAATTCAAAACAAACAAAGTGACAAGCATAGGAAGATAAAACACGAGTAACTTCAAAATTCTCAACATATAGAGAGGTGTTTTAGTACCATGAAAATTTCTATAACCATATTTTCCTCTCTCATAATAATTTCCAGTAGCATCATGAACAAACTCAACAATAAAACTATCACATAAAGCATTCTTATCCACATGCATAAAAGCATCATTACTCTCCACATAAGCATAATCAATTTTATTCGTAATAGTGGGAGTAAAACTATCACATCCATCATTATAATCATCATAAATTGGAGGCATAGAATAATCATAATGAATTTTATCCTCAATAGTAGATGGACTGAAAATATCATATTCATCATTGCAAACATCATATATAGGAGGCATATCATAATCAACATAAACTTTCTCTTCCATACCCGGAGGACTAAAGAGATCATTTTCATCAAAACCGACCTCCCCAAGCTTAAATTCTTCCATAGCATTAGCAATAATAGTGTTCAAAGAGTTCATGCTAAAAACATTGCTACAACTATTTTGCAAGCAAAGTTCCATGGGTTTTTTAACTTTCTCTTCAAACACATCATGTCCTAATTCAAGATAAAGTTCATAAAGATCTCTAATTTTTTTGTTGTTTTCCATTAAGCCTAACTAGTGAAAATAAAAACAAGAAACAAAAAGATTTAATTGCAGAATCTAAAGGAGATAGCTTCGAGCACTCACACACCGGCAACAGTGCTAGGAAATAGCTTAGTAGTCGGAGGATGTGAATACCTTTTACCTTACCTCCCCGGCAACGGCGCCAGAAAATAGCTTGATGTCTACTCACGCTTCTATTCTTGTAGACAGTGTTGGGCCTCCAAAAGCAGAGGTTTGTAGAACAGCAGCAAGTTTCCCTTAAGTGAATCACCCAAGGTTTATCGAACTCGGGGAGGTAGAGGTCAAAGATAGTCCTCTCAAGCAACCCTGCAATTAAGATACAAGAAGTCTCTTGTGTCCCCAACACACCTAATACACTTGTCAGATGTATAGGTGCACTAGTTCGGCGAAGAGATAGTGAAATACAAGTAATATGGATGATTGTAAGTAGTAATTGCAATCTGAAATAAAACTGACAGCAAGCAAATATGTAGCAGAACTTGTTGGAAACGGTGTTTCAATGCTTAGAAACAAGGCCTAGGGATCATACTTTCACTAGTGGACACTCTCAACAATGATCACATAAATAAATAACTTCTCTTCACTTGTGCTACTTTCAAACACTCTCTTGTTGGATAACAAACACCATTTATTGTGTAGGGCTACAAGAGCACACCTCAAGCCGGAGTAAACAAGCTCCACAACATCCGAAGTTCACATTAAAGTAACCTCTAGAGTGCATAATAGTCTGTTGCAATTTAGACCGAGTACTAACATAGCATACACACTGTCACCAATAGCTGTGAAAGGGGGAATAGATCACATCAATACTATCATAGTAATAGTTAACTTCATAATCTACAAGAGATTACAATCATAACCTACGCCAAGTACTACATGATGCACACACTTGTCACCTTTACATCATGGAGGAGGAATAGACTACTTTAATAACATCACTAGAGTAGCACATAGATTAATAGTGATACAAAGCTCATGATCACATAAAGATCACACCATGGGAGAGAGAGATGAACCACATAGCTACCGGTAAAGCCCTCTGCCTCGGGGGAGAACTACTCCCTCCTCATCATGGGAGACAGCAGCGGCGATGAAGATGGCGGTGGTGTCGATGAAGATGGATTCCGGGGGCAATTCCCCGTCCCGGCGGCGTGCCGGAACAGAGACTTCTGTCCCCCCGAAACGGAGTTTCGCGATGGTGGCGGCGTCCCTAGAGTCTTTCTGGAGTTTCGTCCATTGTTGTAGGGTTTTTACGCCGCGAATGATTTTATAGGCGAAGAGGCGGCGCAATGGGGTGCCTGGGGGGCCCACACCACACCTGGGCGCGCCCCCCTCCTAGGCCGCGTGAGTCTTCTGGCGGAATAGAATTTATGTGATTTTTCTGGATTTTTCCGAGCACTTTGGTTTTCGGGCCTTTTCCGCAAAAAACAGACATAATAAACAGAAACTGGCACTGTGGCATCTTGTTAATAGGTTAGTCCAATAAATGCCATAATATGATATAAAATGCATATAAAACATGTAGGTATTGTCATAAAACTAGCATGGAACATCAGAAATTATAGATACGTTGGAGACGTATCAACGGTCATCTTCAGGCTTTTCCAGCACAAAATCTTGACTCATCTTCCCTGCTGAAACAAAATTTTGGATCTTCAACAAAAAGAAGGGGCGGAAAACCAATGAAAAGGGTGAAGATGGATTAGCAAACTTATTGACAAAATGCTGATTCAATGATTCAAGGCGAGAGGCGACTTTTCCTTCATGAGCAACATGCTGAGCGATTTTGTCACTCAGAGCAGTCTCTGCTTCATGAAGCCTCTTTCGAATATCTTCAATGCAAAAGGCATCCTTTTCAGCTTTCTCGCGAGCCTCTTCACTCGCCTTGAGTTTGCTGGCAAGGTCGTCAGCTCGTTTGTTCGCCGCAAGAAGAGAGTGTGTTGAAAAGACATAGGACAAAAGTTAAAATTGCACAAAGGCCAAGGATGTTTTTCGAGGAGTAGGAAAGATGGATCATTCGACAGTTTACCTTTCAACCCTTCAACAGTGTTGCGATACCCAATAAATTGGGCGCCAAGGTTAATGAAGGGCTGCATCAGAGGCTGTAGAAAAGAAAAAGGAAAAAAAGGTTCAAAGTAGTGAAAAACTCGACAGATAGGAAAACAAAGATAGTAGACTTACATCGTCCAAAGCTAGCGTCGCTGAAACTCCGGCAAGGAAGAATTCTTCGCCTAGCTCAATCCTCGCTCTCTTTGGCGAAGGGGCTCGGGGGCTAGTGGCAGGAGTCGACCTCTGAAGCTCTGGATGAGGAGCCGAGGTTTCCTCCGCCGTGCGGTGTGTTTCCGATAAAGCCAGCGTATGAGACGTGCTCATAGGAGCAGTCACATTGGCGGCGGGTTCTTCTTCTTCTTCCTCGCCGCTGAACACAAAATAGAATGAGATTATTCGATATGCAATCAGCTTATTCGACACACAATGCTTACAAAAAAATCCGCGACAGGGTAACTTACGAGCTAACAAGGGCAGACGCATAGGCTTCGAAGGATTGCGTTTCTTCGGGAACAGTTTCCTTGACAGGAGAACTGCTCAGCTTGGAGGTGCCAGAGCCTTCCGCGTCACCCCTCTTCTGTTTGTTTTTCGGAGAAACGGCGGAAGGGATGGACTCGGTTGACTCCGAAGCCTCTGATTCAATTTCTTTTTCAGAGCAAGCCGCGGATTTGTGAGAAACTGCGACTCCAATCTCAGGCTGAGAAGGAACCTGGGCGTCGTCAGTAACGACTGCCCGTTCGTCAACATCTCCACCTTCAGGAAGGGGAGGGAGAGATGATGCAGTTTGGTGGTTCTGTACAAGATAAGAATGTTTCAACAAGAAATCGTCTCAACGCACAGCAAAACAGCAGTCAAAATGAGTAAAAAGCACAATAACAGTCAAAACAGGTGGACAATAAAAAGGTAGTCGACAAAAGATAGATTACCTGGGGGAGGGAGTTGGTACAGTTGTATGGTACCACACGACAAGATGTTGGGATGGCATATTTCTTGCTGAGCGAAGAGATTTTTCGGACAAGTTTTTCCAAATCCTTGACCGATAAATCTATCGACATGCGATCCACATCTTTGTCGCCAGCATACATCCAGAGGGGGTTTTTGCGTGCACCCTAATCCTAAGGAAATACGCCGTTATTTGGATACCCGACAGCTCTTGGCCGCGGGTATTCTGGAGCTCGTGGATGCGAGACATCAACGCTTCTGTCGCCGTTTTTTCTTCTTCAGTCGCCTCTGCATCCCAAGATCGGCGACGGAGAATCTTGGAGCTGCCATCAAAAGGGGCGATGTTGTATTCCAGCGAGTCGGGGCACTCCTCGCGGACGTATAACCATCTTTTGCGCCACCCTTGGACGGAGTTGGGGAATTTGATGTCAAAGTACTCGACATCAGGGCGGACGCAAATAACAACACCGCCTATGTTGTAGGCGATGTTGTGGGAGCCATTACGGCGGAGGAGGAAGATACGCTTCCACAGAGCCTAGTTAGGTTGGACTCCAAGGAAGGACTCGCAAAGAGTGATGAAAATAGAGATGTGGACGATGGAGTTGGGAGTAAGATGATGAAGCTGCAGCCCATACACAAAAAGCAATCCACGCAGAAAATTGTGGATGGGTGCAGAGAGGCCGCGGATAAGATGGTCAACAAAACTAACCCGATAACCAATGGGAGGCGTCGGGTAGCTCTCCTCGCTGGGGAAGCGCAGCGTGTCCTTCTTCTTGCTCAGGCCGAGCTTCTTCAGAAGGTTGATGTCTTGAGCGGAGATCTTGGATCTCTCCCACTCAGACACTCCCAGATCTTGCGTCGCCATCTTCGCTTCGGGGGTGTTGTGCCTCGAGAGTCTGGGCCGCGGTGGCATCGACAACGGCGTCGAGGAAGTGGAGCAGTGCGTGAGCGCTGGAGCTTTTGTGTTTGCAATGGGGATCGGAGCAGAGGAGATATGAGCAATGGTGCGGCGAAGGGGATTAAACGAGGAAGAAGATGGATATTTATAGCGAGCTCAGCCAAACCATCGCACCGCTGGATGGTGTGAGAATGGACTTGATGCTTTACACGTGGATACAGGGGTAAAACGGTATTTTTACAATGATGGAACTGGACAGGCGCTACAACACGCGTGCCAGAAAAAGCGGAGGACGTGTGTCCCCCACTTGCATAACGTGTCAACGTGTTACAGATTTTGGGCCCGCAGGTTAGTGAAGGGACAGCTCCCGCGTCTTCCCGATACAGTGGTCGTGGCTATCGTCAGCACTGATGTCACCCTGCCAATGAAAAATCTCGACTGTGATCTTACGAAAATTGGCGACAGTGAAAGACGCCTGGTAATCTCGAGAGACTTTGACCAAATACAAGTTTTTGTTCAAATGCTCGGGGGCTACTTTATAAAAAAAATCGAGAAGTTTGATGGAGATGATTCAGAATGGGACATTTCAAAATATAAGCGATAGAGAAAAATTGGAGCCTACAGCCAAGTACAAATACTCGACTGTAGCCTCGGGGGCTACTCCCATCGGGAGCGCTGTTCGCGCACTCGATAAATATGAAGAGGAGCATGGAAAATGACAATATAGTGGTAAATATGCTAAGATGTTGAGCCTACAACCAAGTACAAGCACTTGGTTGTAGCCTCGGGGGCTACTCCCATCGGGAACGCTGTTCGCGTGCCCGATGAAATCTAGTAAGACCTGATGAGCATATTTCGAGTTATCGAAATAACTCTTCATATACTCCCATCGGGAGGATAGGTAAAAACAATATAAGTCATCCGTTGACTCGAATAAATGTGCTACTCCAGCAGCCGGAAAAAGCACTCGACAATATATTCTCAGAGCGCCTCAGTCGCAAAATAATCTCTGAATGCCGCAAAACTCTGCGAAGGTAAGTCCCCGGGATCCGTCCTGTGCGGCGTGGCACCGCCTCTGACGGTGCTTTGCTACTTTTTCCGTATCAACAGATACGAAGAAAAATCCTAACGGACGCGTTAGGTACCCGATAAAACATGACTGGAATTCGGCATCTGGTAAGACCTTAAGCGACACATGTCGAATTACGCCAGTATCCCGAGATCATGTCTAGGGACGTGATCTTGAAGTAGGTTTTTGCGGATTGCTACAAGAGCAGTTAACTGGTACCTGATCCGTCAGATGAACCAGCCCCAATTACCGTTATCCCTGTACAATATATAATTCCTTCATAAATATTATTTGTCGAGTTGAAGAAATCATGTGCAGATTGTAAAGATGGAGATTTTCCCTGATTCTTCGATTCAAGCAAAATCTCGGGGGCTACTGACATAGGCATCCCCAATGGGCATGCCGAAGAAGGTACCCGGGGTTTACTGGAGGCCCACGACCCGAAGTATTACATAGTTGGAAAGATAGAATTGTATTAGGAATATTAACTTGTAATTATTACGCGACGGTTCAGAAACCCTCCCGGACTCTGTAACTTGTACATCACGAAACCCTCGGCTCCGCCTCCTATATAAGGGGGAGTCGAGGGACAAAGAAATGATCGACTCATTGTTTTACACAACCCTAGTTTTCATAGCAGTCGAGTACTTTTTCGGCTGAAACCTTCGAGATCTACTTGCCCTCTACTTCCAACTAAACCCTAGTCTACAACTCGTAGGCATTGATAAGTTAATCCCTTATCAGGTAGCCCCTCCCCCAAGTTTCCGTGGAAGGAGGACCAGTGCCTCTATAAAAGGAGGGGTAGCTGCCCTGTAGAAGGGGGGGTCTCTTTTAGACTCTTCTCCTCGGTCCCATCTTCTTCTACCTCTGGCTGATCAGATCCAGATCTGGCCACAGCTTCTCCAAACTACCACCTTGTAAACAGTTCAAGTGTTTGGCGAGATATCATACAATTCAAGGAAGGATGTAGGGGCTTTACCTCCTCACGAGGGCCCTGAATATGGGTAACTATGTGTCTCTCTCTTTCGTGTTGACGTCGCTTCGCTCCATCGTCACCATGGCATTGGGAAGCTTGGAGTATTGCTCTTAGCCCCCTGGGTTTGATAACCTTAAGGGTGTTGCCGAGGTATCCGTGTTCCTCTTGAGACACGAAACCCCGACAGTCATTAGCTTGATGATCCTTCCTTTGACATAATAAACTAACACAACATTATTTCACTACTCAATAAGTACAACTCTTTCTTAGTTATACTTCTGATGGTCAAGTGTGGTAACTCGGTCCTCACGGCTATGCTTGCCCACGCTATGAGTGCCGGCCTTCTCCATGCCGGCGTTATCGTGGCCATTGACAAGAGACGTCGTGCTTTCCTTTGGACTGGTGAAGATTCTTGCCACGTGCGACAATGTAAAGTTGCTTGTCTGAGTTCTGCACCCCAAAAAAGCTTGGGGGAACTCGGGGTGCTCTCGATTCCTGCCCAAAACTCAGCCCTAATCTCCAAGTTTCTCTCCAAGCTCCACTCGGACTCTCTTTGGGCCTGCTGGTTCCACCGCAGCGGGTGGTCAACTTCGTGCGATCTTGGGGACCGGCACTACCTTAACACCCCCATTTGGAAAGACATTGTTGCCGGCCTCGACCCCTTCCTCTCCATCTCCAAAGTCACCATCGGTGATGGCCCCCACAAGTACATTTGGTTTGATATGTGGACTGGTCATGCCCCCCTCTCTGAGAATTTCCCTGCTCTTTTTCTGACATTATGTGAAACCTCGTGCTTGTGTCTCATTCCTGCTCAACTCAGGTATCCATGGTAATTTTGGGCCGCACATGTCCAGTGCTACATGGCTGATCTCGCTTGTGTCTCCTTCCTCCTCAACTCGGGTATCCATGGTAATTTTGGGCCGCACATGTCCAGTGCTACATGGCTGATCTCCTTACGCTAACCTCGAAGCTTGGCTCTGTGGTCATGCGGCATGATGAACCTTATCGCCATGTGAGCCGCCTCTAACAACATCTTATCGAACAAGTGTTTCTATGCCAATTCTTTCAGGCATCTGCGGGTTGATTTGCAGGCGGGAAGGTTCTGGAGAAGGGAGGCTCCCCAGAAGTGCAAGGTCTTCTACTGGCTTGCTCGACATCGCCGCCAACCACCAAGAGGCGCTCCCAACACCACCTCTGCTTCCTTTCCCTTTTGTTCTCTTGACGAGGATGCGGATCACATGCCCCTTCAATGCTCTAGAGCTCGTGACGTTTGGGCCTTCTCTTCTTTCCGAATGACGACTCCTGCCCCCGTCCAGGCTTCGAAGACCTCTGGTCTCTACACCGCAGCTCGTATGAAGATTCTTCAGTCGTCACTGCCATCGTGTGGAGCATCTGAAAACGGCGAAATGCTCTTATTTTCAACTCCCTCGACGAACCCCTTTCCTTGGTTGTTCGCAGAAGTATTGAGGATATTAGACTGTGGGCGTTTCGACGCTCTACCCCTGCTTCCTCCCCTATTCTGAATTCTTGATGTAATGGCATTGATAGCCAAACGGAAGGCAAAAAAAGGTGTGACAAGATATAAGTACACCAATCTATTTGGCCTTAGCTTCTGGCATTTTGTCGAAAAATCACCTGGGTGTATCAGACTATGTTTTCTTCTTTTTGACAGTAAACATGGAAGCACGTACTCCCTCCGATTCATATTACTTGACACTAATATAGATGTATCTAGACACATTTTAAATGTATGAATCGGAGGAAGTACTAAAAAACAAGTTAATTTTATCAACTTCTAACATTATCAAGCAAAAAAGCTACGCTCCCTCCGAATTATGGTATGGAGGTAATATTATTTGTTTTTCAACCTTGTAAACACAACAGACCGTTGTAACATAAGAACCATGAAGAGGTGCTGATAGTTAACTTACTCTCGGTAAACCACAAGTTTGGTATATTCCGTTCGATAATTTGGATGCCAATTTGCCCAGAAGGTACTCCAAAGGAACTCAGGATCTTTACAATTTTGTGAACCAACTCATGTTCTTGGTAACATTTTATTTCAACGACCTTGAGATGATTCAGTACCATGAATTCCTGTCTTGGGTTATAGCTTTCATATATTTCAACCGCACGATGTCGTGTCTGTAGAAAAAAATTTATATATAAATCACAGGTACAAGCTAACTTCAACAAGACAAAGCTGCCATACTGGCAAAAAACATATACCTTGTAGAGTGGAAGTTGAATAGTAGGCTTCTCCAGAATTGGTGTGTGCCGAAGAAAGCAAACTAGTGTGCCAAAGTCAGCCACCTCACACCACTCATTGAGCAATAATGTAGCATGCTAAACATAGGACACCGTTTACAATCATTTCTGAAAATAAACTGTAGAAAGAGCAAGCAATAAGAAAGTAAGAATAACAGAACTCTGGAGAACTAGTATATCTCATAATATTAGATCAGTGCTATGCTAGGGTTTGTAATTAGGTCACTAGAACCATACCAAACAAATCACTCTTGATATTTTGCAACACATAACATATATATGCTTTTGCAGCTAGGTAGTTGGCAAAAGTGAAAGGTATGAGCGCCTAGTGATAAAACAAACTCTGAATAATATACGCAAATCTGTTCAAATGAACTGGTGGTGTAGGGGGGGGGGGGGGTCCTTCGTGCAAATGTAAACATACAAATACTTTACATGGTCACAATGCTAATTGGAAGTAGGCAAGTAGCTAGCTTAAATGAGATTTTGTGTAGTTTCATCAATGAAGAAACATGCAGGGTATCCAGCACATGGTAAATAACACTAGTGTGTACCGCCTGAGGATTTAAAGCAAAAAAAGAAAAAAAAAGCATACCACATGAGGATCACTGATCAACTCCAAGTTTGTGGCGCCTGACAATCCTTCAAGAAGCACACAGTTGTTGCCATCGCCATCATAGTGACCATGGCATCCATGATTATCACAGTCCACATAACTACCTTTATATCTACAGAGATCACGAGAGCTGCGACTAAACTTGACAAACGCTGTTACCAGAGACGGCATGTTCTTGAGCAAAGGAGCCCTGCCAGAAATGTTAGCTAGCTGCAAGGAGACGACGCAAGGGGCAGAGATACGAGCGCGGGAATCCAGTTCAAAATAGCAATGCGTAATGCTAAGATTCCTTAACGATTGGGAGACGATCTTGTCAGTATGAATCGTGCAAGAGTGCAGGTCCAAACTCTTCAATGCTGGGCAGCTTGAGAAATCCAGATTGCGGTACTGCAGGATCACGTAGCTGAACTCCAGCCTCATCAGGCGATGTGCAACGAAGGCCCTGTTGTAAGAGCATCTCCACTCGTTTGGCCTCTCCACGCCGAAATTCGGACGAAACAACCGCCGGATTGGACGAAATTAATTCGTGGGGAGAACCATATTTCCAGTCGTCCACTCGGAGTTCGGCGGACAAAGTTGAAATTCAAACAAGTCGTCGTCCCGCTACAAATTCGATCGGCAAAAGGACCAGCCACAGATCGGCGATCGGAGGGAAATTACACTGAAACAGGGGCGTCGGCAGTCCCGTCTGGCACGTCGGTGTCACACGCCGTGGTCGACGGCGGCCGACGCCGCGGCCGCAGTCGACGTCGAAGCAGCGGCAGTCGACGTCGTAGATGGTGAGGACGACGAGGTAGGCGCCGGAGACGACGAAGAACTGGCCGGAGTGGGTCGGAGGATGTCGCTGCGATGTCCCTCGTACTAATTCCTCGTCTCCTCGTCCATCAGTTTCGTGTTGCCGCCCATCAGGAACGCCAAGTCTGTGTTCCTCTTCTTCGCCGCGCCCGTCGTCTTCAGCAGGGCGATCCGGGCGCCTTGGTTGGCGAGCATCTCCCTCCACCTGCCGTCGAACTTGTCGTCCCTCCCGGCGGCGTGTGTCCTTGCGTCGGCCCAGCACTTGTCGAACGACGCATGCATCCTCTCGGCGGGATGGCCCATCTTTTTGAGATCTTTGAGCTTTTTCTGGCCGAGTTCCGGGCGGCCATCCGACGAGCCTGGCGCCGGAGCGTCGGGGTTGTACTGTTCGGTTTTGCTCTTCGAGAGGCTCGTGCGGGTTTCCGTCCACTTCTCGCAATTCTCGATGCGGGAGTAGACGTTCAGAAACTTGAACGTCAGGCCGGTGTCGTCGTGGTACATGTCGAAAGCACGGCGCACCTGGGGGAAAATAGGGCGGCGATATGGGTCAGTTCACGGCGATCAGTACATTGAAGGGTCGACGGAGGAGGCACGGCGTATGCATACCCTGGCTTCAAAGTCTTCGCCGCTCACCGGCACTTGTTGAGCTCCTCTTGTATGCCGTGTCATTTGCTGCACGCCGTCTGTATGATCCCCCAATGGGTGGCCATGGCCTTGTCTCCCCGGTTCATGATCGTCTTGTTGAAGTAGGGATCGATGAGCTTCCGCTCGTCGAACGCCTGCTTCACTCGAAGCCAATACGTCTCGTAGTACTGGTTCGCCCCGGTTATGCCGTTCATGGACACGGTCATCCAAGCTTCGGCGAGGCACTCCTCTTCCCTCGGCGTCCATTGGATGCGCGGTTCGGCCGGCGGCGCTTCCTTCTTTCTCTTCTTCTTTCCCTTCGTCGGGTTGTCGTCGGCGACCTCGACTTGGGTTGGTTATTCCTCTTTTTCTTCTTCGACGGCTTGGCTTCCGTCGGCCACATCCTCCGCCCACCGGTTGCGCTCCGTGACAGCTGCCGTCGCTCTCGCCTCCTCTTGCATGAAGAACCCCGGGCTCGCAGCGGCGGCCGCGGAGCCGGAGTCGATCATCTCGTTCATCACCTCGTCGTTCGGCGCCGCCGTCGCACCGAACAGGAGTGACCCTCGTCGCAGGGCCGGCGAGAAGCCCTCGTTCAGGTTGCCGCCGGCGAGATCGGGCGGCGACGGCGTGAACCTGGACGGTTGGCCGTAGGTCGCCTCTTGGAACATGACAGGCGACGACGGGGAGAAGCTTGAAGGGGAGAAAGCCGACGGGGAACTGCTCGTACCTTGGATGGGCCACGGGCCGGGGAACATGGCGGCGCTGCCGCCGCCGCGAGCATGGCCCATGCTCATGGCCATGGAGACCTTCCTCGCTTGTTCGTCCTCCGCCGCCAACGCCGCCCTCTTCGCGTTGAGTTTCTTCTCCCTCTCCGCCCTGGCGCTTGTTTCGACCTGTCGCCGGAGCTCGTCCGCCGCTCACTGTGCATTAGACACACCCGGCGGCCGCTCCTTCTTGGGCCTCGACTTCCTCGGCTTCGGCGGCATGGGGGTGGACGAGAAAGAGGAGAAGGAGAATGGAGACGGCTACACAAATCCGGCAGGAGAGAATGGGGATATGCAAGCAAATTGGAGGGAAATCGACAGGATTTGGCGGTCCAGTCGTAGACTACGAGGGTCCACACGCCTCTTTCGCGCCAAATTATTTCGTCCGGAGTCCCCGAGCGCTCCTCGGGGGACCGGGATGGCGTGGGCTTGCTGGATGGATTTAGGCCCAAATCCGGACGAAATCGAAGAACGAGCGCGACTAGACTGAATAACTCCGTCCGGATGGGAAAATCGTCGCTCGGGGGCCTCGTCGGGGAGACAAGTGGGGATGCTCTAAAGGGGCAGGTAGTAGTAGTTCTGAGTGTGGATGCAGACTTTGAGCACCCGAGCCCGGAAAAGTGACACGATGTCGTGGATCCAGAGCTCGGCGTTCTGGAAAAGCTTGTCTTCCTCCTCGGGAAAATACTGATAAAAGCAACTGAACTCGCACTCGTCCACAGGCAAGCGGTCGCGGTGCATCAGCAGGTGGTTCACGAAGTAGTTCAGGTTCACGGCACTCCATTGCTTCTCGCCGTCCCGGAAGACGCGTAGTGCGGGCGTGGACTTCCAGAGGTCGCGCCAGCGCCGAGAGAGCACAGACGTCCTCATTGTCTCATCCGAGGGCAGAAGAGACAGCACGACCTGGAGTATCGCGTCCGGCAGGGCGCTGATGAAATCCTCGCCGCTCGCACCGGTGGCTTCCTCGCGGCGCTTTCGTCTCTTCGGCATTCCGTCGAACAGGTGGCCGGCGTCGGTTCCACTGGGCAAGAGATCAACTGCGCGCTCTCAGGCTTGGCGTCGCAAGAGGAGGACTAGTAGATGGGCTTGTCACGGTGCCGGGACATGCACCCTCCAAGCAAAAGCTTGTAGTAGATGAGAAGTGGGAGAGGTCGGGGTCAAAAAAAAAAGTGGGAGAGGAGGAGATGCATCAAGAGGACCAAAAGTCACTGCTCTCACGGCGGTGCCGACCGTGTAAAATACGGCGTGGCAAACACAAACCTACGCATCTATAGCCTAGCCGTCTCCCCGAAAAGACCTCTAGCGGCCTTTTTTTCCATCCGGACAACGAAAAATAGTTTAGTGGCGCTTTCGGTTTCTTGTTTTCGCTCCGATTTAGGCTTTCATCCATTCGGCAAGCTCATGTCATCCCGATCCACCGGGACGCGCTCGGGGAGTCCGGAGGAAACAAAACGCGGGAAACGTCGAGAAAATTTCCCGCGCGCCTGGTGGCCCCGACTGAAAGAACATCTCTCATATTATGTTTTGAGTGTTTGATGTCAATGTACGTGATATACTAATGTTTGGTTAAGTGGTACAGGGATTATATAGATACATTTATGTGTGTGTTGGATGTGGTCAGTACTGTCAAAGAGTATCAGAAAAAGTTCATCAGGCCGGATAATCCGGGCCGGATATTTCCAAAATATCCGGCCCCCAGAATTTCGGCTAAGGACTTGAGGGAAATCAGCTCAGTATAGGGGCCGGACATTTGCCCGGATATTTTCCTGGTTTTGTCCCAGGACCGGATTATCCGGGCCGGACATTTCAAGAATATCCGGCCCCCTCGAAAACGGCTAAGGACCTGAAGAAAAGTGGCTCTGGTATGGGGCCGGATTATTGACCGGACATTGTCCTGGTTTCGTACCAGGAGGCCGGATTATCCGGGGGGGCGGATTATCCGGCCCTAACTTAGGCCGGATTATCCGGCCCCCGGAAGGCTCAACGGCTGGATTTTGGGGAGGGGTATTTATACCCCTCTTCTTCTTCATTTCCCCTTTGCTCAATCATTGCACAAGAAATCTGCCAAGCTTCACCACCATTAGAGCCACCTCAAGAAACACAAGATTTGCAAGATCTCCTTCCTCCCCCAACCAAAGCTCTTGATCTTTGGAGATTCGAAGGAGAAGCAACCGATCTACATTCTCACCGAAGCGTTTTTCATTTCCCCCTCATTTGTTTGAGGGATCTCATGCTAGTGTTCCTATTTGGTTCCCTAGTTGATTTCTTTTGATGTGTTGTTGTTGATTGTTGTATTGTTACAGATTTGGGAGCCTCCAATTCAGTTGTGGATGTGTGCCCCAAGAACCTTGTAAAGGCCCGGTTTCCGCCTCGAAGAAATCCCTTAGTGGAAGTGGGCTAGGCCTTCGTGGCGTTGCTCACAGGAGATCTGAGTGAAGCCTTCGTGGCTGTTGGTTTGGCTTGCGTAGCAACCACACTCCTCCAAACGTAGACGTACCTTCCTGCAAAGGAAGGGAACTACGGGAATCATCTCCGTGTCAACGCGTGCTCCACTCTCGGTTACCTCTATCCCACTCTATCTCCTATATATTGCGTAGCTATATCTTGCTTAGTTGGTAACCTTGTCATATAGGTAAATTCACTTAGTTGCATATCTAGAGAATTTACCTTTGTGTCAAACCTAAATTGAAAAAGAACTAAAAATTGGTTAGCACCTATTCACCCCCCTCTAGGTGCGGCATACGATCCTTTCAATTGGTATCGAGCCTCGGCTCTTATTTCGGGCTTAACCGCCTAAGAGTATGCCGGACGATGTGCCTCCGGAAGAGGCCGGTAAGTTGGTCACCATGGAGGACATCAATTCGTTGAGATCCTCCATGGACGCTCAAATGGAAAGCATGAGAAAATTGATTTCCGAGCTTTTGACTCCGGTCCCTCCTAGGGCTCCCGTCATAGAGGTAAAGGACACGGGTGTGTTAGAAGAGGGAGGTGCTTCGGCATTACCCTCCTCTACTAAACCCGTGGAAGGTGATAACTTAAACACTATCAAATCTCCCATTGCATCTCCTAGGGGAACTAGTGGAGGTGAGAGCTACAATCAAGTAGCTCCACCTTTTCTATCTCCCGATATACCGGTTCCCCATCCCCATTTGAACATTCGAGGCGACCCACCTAAGTTTTCCGTTGATAATTTCGATACTTGGCAATTTGAGTTTCGCTCTCATGTTTGCAGTGCCTCCAATGAACTTTGGAGAATCATCTTGGAAGGCTTCAAGCCCTACAACCCCGACAAGTTGACTAGAAGAGAAGCGGTTGATAGTCAACTCAACAACACCGCCTTGCACATGATTCAAACTAGTGTGGGGACACAAGAGTTGCCTCGTGTTCGGAACTACACCACCGCCAAGGAAGCTTGGGATGGGTTGGCCGCTAGTTGCATTGGAAGTGAGAGCACGAGAAGGAACAAGTATAATGCTCTTCGGAATCAAGCCGAAGGATTCATGAGGCTACCGGATGAAGATCATCAAGTCATGTATGGAAGACTCCACATTGTTGCCGATGCCTTCCGGCTTAGTGGTGCCACCCACATCAATGACTCTTGGATGAAGGAGAAGTACATTGAATGCATGATGCCGTTTGTACCCATTGATGTCAAGACCCTTGTTGGGAGAGAATGCTATTCCACTCTCTCATCTCAAGATGTCGTGCACGAGATGCAAGCCCTCAAGGTGCTCGAGCAAAACTCTCATGATTCTGTTGCCTGCCAAAACCCACCGGCGAGCAGTGGTTAAGCAACACGAAGAGCCGGGAGGCTTCCAAGGCTGCATGGGGCCCTGGTCCCTCAACGACATCCCGCAAAATGTTCCGGCACACGTCCTGGCGGTTGCAAGGGCGTGCCACCTGACCTATACCTGGTCAGGAAGGTGTTAGATTGCTTCGATTAGTTTCATGCATGGCAGACACGTAAACATTAAATACGAGCCCTATCGGCTCTCAGGTTGCCCTGTGGATCGGCTCAAAGAGCCGATCGCCCCATGGCTTACGTCGGGTTAACGATGACATGGGGCTCCTGCTTGATCAATATAAAGTTAATCTAATCTACAACAGTTTAGGGTTTTCACTGTATGATCGGAACATCCTACGCGTAGTTGAGCCTAATAGACACGAAAGATAATGGAACACTAACCCTAAAAGAGGCCTAAAACCAACATTAAGTTAATTCCCGGAACATCCCTCTTAGGACTAACAAACCATACCTAACGCACTACCGGATCGTTCAACCCGTTTGCAAGGCCTAACCATACAGATATTAAACCAATCCTTGAAGAATCAAGGAGCAACTATAACGGATCAGATCTACTAAACAACGAACAAGCAAGGCGCTGCCCTTACACCTAGGTAGGTGTAAGGGCAGCTAGATATCGTGGGGCAGCATAGCTAAGAAAGCATGTATAAGAAAAACATCCATGCCAGCCCCAAAACATCTATGATAAATAGTGCTACTCGCCATCAACAACGCTTCAGCACGAGCAACACAAGGTAAACGAATAAACGTACGCCTGCCTAGATCGCAAGATGCGATCTAGGCAGCATGATGCTTACCCGGGAGAAACCCTCGAAAGAAGGGGTGGCGATGCGCCTGATTTGTGTTTGTTGTGAACGTGATTGTCCTCCTTTTTCGATAACCCTAGATACATATTTATAGTCCAAGGGACTTTCTAATTCGGGTGTGCACCTAACCGTGCACGGGTTAAACTCTATCTTTTAATTCTAAACTAAGATGCGATCTACTATATTACAGATACACGGGCAATTAAGCCCAAACTTTTTGTGCAAGGCCGCTTCAAAGACGCTCCACGCGCATACCCTTCAAGCCCATCTTCACTTACGGCCCATCTCCTGATTTGGCCAAAATCTGGTGATAACACATGCCCCCTGGTTTTGGTAATGATAATTTCAAAACCACTCTGTTTTTCCTTTGAAGGGTCATGTCGTGGCGGAAGCAGTAACCGTCGCAGTATTCTTCATCATGATGCCTTGCCTCTCAACTTCTCTGCACGATTTGACAGTTGTGGCACCACATCCTCGAAAACTGCTTGAGCATTAAATCTCCACTATATCTCCTTTTATTTAGCCGCATCGAACAGTTCACCTCTTCATCCCCCTGCTCCGAACCAGTCGTTGGCCAAAAAACCCTCTCCCTCTGTAGCCATGTCTTCCTCCTCCTCCTCTTCCGTTTCTCTCCAATCCTCCTCCTCAAGCGAGCCGATTCCAGAGCACAACCAGATGGAAGCGTACAATAGACGCGCTCCCGAGCACTGGGATGAGCAGGAGTGGGACTTCGACTTCGTGCCAGATGGCCGACCCGAGGACCTCGTATGGTCAGATGGCGACATGCCTCTGACTGACGGGGAAGACGACCTCCGTTTCCTGATTGACGGAGAACTGGAGGTGGAGAGCGATGATGACCTCTCCTTCCGGGGTAAATTCACCTCCTCCACCAAAAAAGAAGAATCGGATGATGAAGACGAAAATACCTCCTCCGACATGAAGGAGGAAAAAGAGGACGATGTCTCCACCGACGAACCGCCGCCAAAGCGCATCCGCGGCTGGGCTTGGTCAGATGAAGACGACAATGATGAAGAGGAAGGAACTCCTTCTGAAGGTTACAGTAGCAGCGACGAGGAACTCGTCGACAGCAGCAGCGACGGCAGCTTCCCTAGCGACGGCAGCAACAGCCCTTAGAATAGGGACTACTAGCATAGGATTAGCAGTAGCAATCTGTTCCCCTTTTGTCGAGTAATCGGCTTCTCGTTGTAAGAAATCATATGATTAATGAAGAACTCCTTTTAATTTTGCCGATTGTCAACTTGATCAATGCTCAATGAGCCGATGGCGACGCATCAGTCCTTCACGATAACTTGCAAGGCAGGTCAAATCAGTTGTCCCCTCAGACGATACCCAGCAACCTTTGCTCCAATTCGGATCCCAAATTTCCAATCGAACAGGTCCAGTCCGTAGCCGAGCGAACCCCAGATCTTGGACTCCAAATCACCTGAGCTTAATGTTAGATTTAACGGCAAAATTCCTGAACCAATGCCTTCAGTAGAGCTCTAGGACCGTTGCTGAAAACCTTGATGTTGAAGCTGATACTTCTGCAGAACAGGTACCATTTGCCCACAACTTTCCTTGTGATGCTCTGTTTCTTCGCAGCAACAAGATGGCCCAGAGCCTATCAATGATGATGGCTCCCTCTTCAAACTCCTCCCACCAGCTCCGGTGGTTCCCTTCTGCAACAACTCACCACTGATTGTGGTGCAGAGCTAGCCGATTTTAGCCAAAATCGGCTCCCAAGAGCAAAGGATCTTCAGGTCCAGCTGCCCCCCGAGCCTCAGCCAGGGCGAGAACAGCAGCGAGAAAGATGGTTGCCAGGAAAACTTTGAAAGGCAACAACCCTGTGCCAGCTCAAGAAAGCTTACTGAAGATAATATCAGCAGGGAGATGCAGTCCAGCCGACGAAGCTCAAGTTCGGGCACCTCTGAGGACACCACCATGCAAACCCAGCCAGATGTGCTACCATCGGCTTCTGAACCTGCTGCCCCTCCCGTTCATGGCAGGGAAGTTTACGTACAAAGAGACGATGCACCAAGAGGGCTCGGAAGGATCCCCCTTTCTCGAACCAAGAAGCTTCACATGTAATGGCTCTTCAACTCCTCCTAGCTCCATTCTTGTGATTTACTGCTCCGATTGGCTCACCATCTTCTTTGCAGAGTGGGAACGTGGATGAAGTTCTGATGCTCTCCACAGCTCTGAACGTAACAACCTCTACTGGTGACATCGACCAAGTCGCCACCTTGGCCAAACCACAGGCAGAAACGCCACAGCCGATCATATCGTCACCGGCCCCTGTTGTTTGTCAGGGTTGGGATAAATCCCCATGCTTCAAAGCTCTGCTTTCTTCACCCATTGAGACATTGGTCGAAAACTCTGAGGAGGTGAAGAACATCCTTGAAGAAATCCAGCTCCACATCCCAACGACGCTACAGTTGAAGCTCTGGCCAATCGTAACATTGTCTCTCAAGTCGATGTCCGAGCATCGGCTGTGCTTAAAATTTTTCTATTTTCGATTTTTTATTAGCCGATCGATTTCATGAATCGGCTCCTCCTGGGTACATACTTCGTGGCCTTGTATCTTCTCCGTGTGTATGCCCCCCGAGCCGAATCCTTCAAGTGATTGAAGATATCGGCTTTTCAGCCAACTATAAGCCTTTCACATCACCCACCATGCTAAATAGCACAGCGACTAGCAAATGTGATGAGGATGTGCTTTGGCCGATCGCTGGAATCGGCCTCCCTTGCGTCATATCGCTAAGTAAAGGTCTCTACTCTTCCTGTCCATCAGATGTTGTAAACCCCTTCCCTAGCTTCCCATTGTCTGCTAAATCAATGCTGAACACATGCAGCAGGCATGTTGAGACTAAATTTGGCCGATTGCTAGGATCGACCTCCTTTTTCATTGCAATGCTTACTGAGGGTTCAAAACTTTTTGGTTCTCCGCTATGACTACGTGACATGCTTGAGGTGAGATCCTTGCTTTTTATTTTTTGGGGCCGATCACAGGGATCGGCCTTGCCAGGTCTGTCTATAGACTCGGAACTGGTGACTCTGACGGAAGGATGAACACCATGTTTGTATCAGCCGATGCCTCTACATCGGCTCTTGTCTGCTTGCGTCGCCACACTTTCTTCTGTGGCCGTGCCTCTGTCTCCAATGTTTGCTGAATTTTCACGGCCAGATCGGGCCGTGCTTTCCTCAACGTGTACAGGTACTGCGCCTCGGCTTCCTCCAAGTTACGTAGCTGCTGCACTCTGCGCTTTTGGGAGTAGCTGAGTCCGTCAGGGCACCACCTTGGCCGGTGATACCTATCTTCTTTCTCTGACTCCTCGAAGTCTTCATCTTGAGATGACTCAGCTCGTTTTTTCTGAGGTGGGAGAGGTCCGAGACGTTCGAACACTGAAACTTCAGTAGCTTCCTTCCTCTTCCGTCTACATTCTGGGCAGTTCTCGATTGTTGGCAATCGGCTCATTCCTGAGTCCCAGCAGTGTCTGAAGAAGGGACAGTTCCAATGCCTATCCATGTCCTCTTGCTCTCTTGATCTCCCTCTAGCGTGACGCTCATACCCTTCGTATCGACGGTATTTCCTGTCGTCTACATCAGACCGATGATATCTATCATCATCTACGTCGTAGCGCCGACGTCGGTCGTACTGCTGCTCATATTTGTTGAGGAGGTGCGCGGAAAGTGGTCGTTGATACCGCACGCTTCTCACCTCTTCCTCAGTCAAGTACCGTCTGTCATCATGTTGGGGCTGGTCGCGTGGATCGGCCTCCTCTTTATCTTTGCCACGGGAATGACTGCTCTCTGGCTTATCCTTGCTATGGCGATCTGTAAGTCCTGCCATGTTGATCCCAAAAGAGAGACCTGGTTCGCGTCGTATGCAGTGACTGAGATCTACCATGTTGACGTCCGGGAACGGCTGCATGTCAACTCTCATGGCAAACTGACCGAAGAGTAATCGGCCTTGTTCTATAGCCATTTGAATTTGTCCGCGCAAGACTTTGCAGTCATTGGTGGCATGGGTGAACGTGTGATGCCACTTGCAGTATGGCCTGCCGTTCATCTCTTGTACCGTGGGGATTTTGTGGCCTTCGGGTAACTTCAGCTGTTTTTCCTTCGAGAGCAAATCAAAAATTTGCTCCGTTTTGCTCAAATCAAAGTCAAACCCTTTTGCAGGCCCCGGTTGTTTCACCCATTTGCAGGACACGGGCTTTGCCCCCCGAGTCCATTCAGCTACAGCGACATCCTGATCTCCTGCAGAATCTTCATCTTCTTCCATCTCGATCAGGGCGATGCGCTTGAACTTGTCCTGATACAATTCAGGGTGGCGCTGTTCGTACGATGTCAATTTCTGAACCATATGCGCCAGTGAATTGTAGTCAGCTTGGAAGGTCACATCTTTGAGCGGCGGTGACAGGCCTGCTATCGCCAGCTCGACTGCTTCCTTCTCAGATAAGCGAACCGAATAACATCGGTTCCTGACGGTCCTGAATCGCTGGATGTACTCAGACACCGTCTCTCCTCGCCTCTGCCGAACCTGTGTCAGATCGGCAATTCCAGCTTCAGTAGCTTCTGAATGGTATTGTACGTGGAATTGTTCCTCCAGCTGCTTCCACGTCCGAACCGAATCTGGTGGCAACGAGGTGTACCATCCAAAGGCCGGACCCGTGAGGGATTGTGAGAAGAACCTCACACGCAACTCGTCTGAAGCTGAGACCATGCCCAACTGTGCCAAGTATCGGCTCACGTGCTCAATTGAGCTGGTTCCTTCTGATCCACTGAATTTTGTGAAGTCAGGGAGCCGATACTTAGGCGGTAGTGGGATTAGGTCATACTCGTTGGGATACGGCTTGGAATAGCCGATCATTCTCTTCTTCGGCAGGATGCCGAACTAATCTCTCATGATGGCGGTGATCTCATCCACCGTAGGAGCTGCAGAAGTTGAGCGTTCATGACTTATTCCGGTGGCATATCTAGCTAGCCAAGCCTGTTTCTCAGCATCTGCTCCGGAACTGCTTCCTGCTCCAGCAACTACTCCTGTTCCGGCGACCCCTCCTGACGTGGCAGTCCTTCCTGCTGTAACCTGGGTCATCCAGTTGTTGTAGTCCGGCACGTATGTGCACACGTATCCATGTGGAATCTCCTTGGGCGGCTCATACAGGAATTGGTAATCGCCAGGATCACCTCCAACCTTGTAGACGACGTACGCCGGTGAACCTTGTTGCTGTGGAGCTGCCATCGTGTACGGCAGTGGTGGCCTGGTGTAGAGCGGTATCTCTCCCTGATGAGTTCCTAGGGCAGGTCCTGAGGGAGAATACCGGTGCTTCATGATTTCCTGCACCACATTAAGCGCGACACGCTCCAAAGTGTTCACCAGGCTCTCAGAGTGCCGATGAAGAGAGTGAGCCACGGCATAGTTGATTTCTTGTCGCAGGGCTCTGGTACGTTCCTCCGACGGGAGAGATAGATCTAGTCCCTCTAACGCACCTTCAGGTTGGAACCCTTTGAACTTGATCCCGTGCGAACGGGTTTTCTCGAAAGAGCCGATGAGATCGGCTTCGAAGGTAGCCTTGAGATCATCATAATTCTTCTTATGCTCAGCGGGCAGATCTTCGTACTTGATCGGTTCTTCCGCCATCTCAGATGTAGATGTTGACGTGGTTGCTACGGAAGATTGTCCCGATTGTCCCACCGGGCGTGCCAGAATGTGTTGCCTGCCAAAACCCACCGGCGAGCGGTGGTTAAGCAACACGAAGAGCCGGGAGGCTTCCAAGGCTGCAGGGGGCCCTGGTCCCTCGACGTCGTCCCGCAAAATGTTCCGGCACACGTCCTGGCGGTTGCAAGGGCGTGCCACCTGACCTATACCTGGTCAGGAAGGTGTTAGATTGCTTCGATTAGTTTCCTGCATGGCAGACACGTAAACATTAAATACGAGCCCTATCGGCTCTCAGGTTGCCCTGTGGATCGGCTCAAAGAGCCGATCGCCCCATGGCTTACGTCGGGTTAACGATGACATGGGGCTCCTGCTTGATCAATATAAAGTTAATCTAATCTACGACAGTTTAGGGTTTTCACTGTATGATCGGAACATCCTACGCGTAGTTGAGCCTAATAGACACGAAAGATAATGGAACACTAACCCTAAAAGAGGCCTAAAAACCAACATTAAGTTAATTCCCGGAACATCCCTCTTAGGACTAACAAACCATACCTAACGCACTACCGGATCGTTCAACCCGTTTGCAAGGCCTAACCATACAGATATTAAACCAATCCTTGAAGAATCAAGGAGCAACTATAACGGATCGGATCTACTAAACAACGAACAAGCAAGGTGCTGCCCTTACACCTAGGTAGGTGTAAGGGCAGCTAGATATCGTGGGGCAGCATAGCTAAGCAAGCATGTATAAGAAAAACATCCATGCCAGCCCCAAAACATCTATGATAAATAGTGCTACTCGCCATCAACAACGCTTCAGCACGAGCAACACAAGGTAAACGAATAAACGTACGCCTCCTAGATCGCAAGATGCGATCTAGGCAGCATGATGCTTACCCGGGAGAAACCCTCGAAAGAAGGGGTGGCGATGCGCCTGATTTGTGTTTGTTGTGAATGTGATTGTCCTCCTTTTTCGATAACCCTAGATACATATTTATAGTCCAAGGGACTTTCTAATTCGGGTGTGCACCTAACCGTGCAAGGGTTAAACTCTATCTTTTAATTCTAAACTAAGATGTGATCTACTATATTACAGATACACGGGCAATTAAGCCCAAACTCTTCGTGCAAGGCCGCTTCAAAGACGCTCCACGCGTATACCCTTCAAGCTCATCTTCACTTACGGCCCATCTCCTGATTTGGCCAAAATCTGGTGATAACATCTTCAAAGGAAGTGGCCGCCATTGTCACTACCAACATTCCCTCTGCATCTCTCTTTGAATCCCCCAATGAGAATCCTCATATCAAGAATGCACATTGCTTCATGGCAAAATCCTCCTTGGACACATCTATTGTGCTATCAACTCAAGAAGAATATACCTCCGGAGATGATGATGTTGATGATGAAGAAGATGCAACCTCTAATGGATTGGTCGCTCTTGCCTCCCTCTCCACTAACTCTTCATCACCAAGTGAATCCCCCAATGAGATCATTCATGTGGAGGAAGAAAGTTGTCTCATGGCTAAATCCTCCGAGGTATCATCTCCTAGCCCCTCTATGCCTAACATATCAAGTGATCTAGGGGTTGATGATGCTAGTCTAAAAGTGAAACAAGAAATGCTAGAGTTTGATGAATTCATGTTTAACCTACAAGGTATCAACAAAAAGCATGTTTCAAATCTCATGGCTCGTTTAGCTCAACAAAATGATATGCTTGAGAAAAAGGGTCAAATAGAGAGAGAAGACTCTCTTGAAATCCATGCTCTTAAAAATGCTCTTGAGGAAAGTCAAGAAACTATAGCTTCTCTTGAGGAGAGGCTAGAAAATCTTGAAGAGCCTCAAGATGAAATTAACAAGCTCACTAAAGCTAGAGATCATGCTAGGGCTAAGACTAAATTGCTTAAAAAGGAAATGGCCCAATTTGGTGTTGATCATGAGAAACTTGTGAAGGATCTAGATGAACTAGACAAAGCTCACAAAGCTTTGAAGAGTGAATACGCTCTCCTATCCAAGTCAAATGAGCAACTTCAAATTAGGCTTGCTTCATATGATGTGCCTAGTTCCTCTACCCCTTCATGTGATCATGCAAATATTATTGAGGAAAATGCTAGGTTGAAGGATGAACTTGCTAAGGCCTCCTCTCCCCAAAGTAAACTTTCTTTGGATGATCTCTTGAGTAAGCAAAGATCAAACAATGGGAAGGAGGGCCTTGGTTATGGAGCCAAGGCAAAGAAGGCAAACAAGCAAAAGGCCAAGCCCACACAAGAGAAGAAGAAAGATATCACTAATGGTGAAGCCCCTAAGGGCAAAACCATTAATGATGATGATGCGGGAAATGCTAACCCTCACTATGTTTTATTCAAAGATTATTATGGTGATGTTTATGCTAAATATGTTGGCCCATATGGTGGTTATGTTGCTTGGTCTATTTGGGTCCCAAAGACCCTTGTTGCTAACAAAAGAGGACCCATTGTGAAATGGGTACCTAAATCCAAGCATTGATCTCATGTAGGACTATGCCGCCGGAGGTTCAAAATGGGTACTTGATAGTGGATGTACAGGTCATATGACCGGCGGCAAGAACCTCGTCAAGGAGTTGAGGCCCAACATAAACAATATCACCGTCTCCTTTGGCGATAATTCTACATCCGAGGTATTGGGTTTTGGCAAGGTTGTGGTTGCACACAACATAACACTTGTGGATGTCATGCTTGTCAAAACCCTTGGTTACAATTTTCTTTCCGTTTCCGCCCTTGGCAAGATTGGTTTCGCCGTCTTTATTGATAATGATATTGTGGTCCTCTTGTGGAGCAAGACTCTAAAAGTCGCTTTCGCTGGGTATCGCGAACATAACTTGTATGTGGTGGACTTTTCGGGGACCACCACTTCAAGTGCGATGTGCCTATTCGGAAAGGCGGATGTGGGTTGGTTGTGGCATCGCCGCCTAGCCCATGTCAACATGAGAACTTTGCAAAGTCTTCACAAGGGGAACCATATTGTGGGTCTAATGGAAAATGTCTCTTTTGCCAAGGATCGTGTTTGTAGGGCTTGTGTTGAAGGCAAAATGCATGATTCTCCACATCCAAGCAAGACTATCATCTCTTCCAAGAGGATCTTGGAGCTCCTTCATGTGGATCTCTTTGGTCCCGTTACTCATGCAAGTCTTGGTGCGAAGAAACATTGCTTGGTGATTGTTGATGATTACTCAAGATACACTTGGGTCTACTTTCTCAAGACGAAAGATGAGACTCAACAAATATTCATTGACTTTGCTACCAAGGTGCAACGCCAACACAACCTCCTCATTATGGCAATAAGAAGTGACAATGGCTCCGAGTTCAAGAACTACACACTCAATGATTTTCTTAGTGATGAGGGGATTCGTCATCAATATTCCGCTGCTTACACCCCTCAACAAAATGGTGTTGCGGAGAGGAAGAACCAGACTCTTATGGATATGGCAAGATCTATGATGGCGGAGTATAAATCCCGCTATAACTTTTGGGCCGAAGCCATCTCCACCGCTTGCCACTCTTCTAACCGGCTCTATCTCCGCAGGGGATTGAACAAGACTTCATATGAAATACTCACCGGCAACAAGCCTAATATCTCATACTTCAAGGTGTTCGGTTGTAAGTGTTTCTACAAAATCAAAGGAGTTCGTTTGTCTAAATTCGCTCCTAAAGCTTTGGAGGGTATATTTGTTGGTTACGGTGCCGAATCTCACACTTATAGAGTCTTTGATATAGCCTCCGGGATTATCATCGAATCTTGTAGTGTGAGGTTCGAAGAAAATGATGGCTCCCAAGTGGGGCAAGTTGATGTATGTGCAGGTGATGAAATACCTCAAGATTCCATAGTAAGAATGGGTGTGGGATTTTTCCGCCCATTGAGGGACACGGTGTGGCGTCTCGGGAAGAACTATGCTCTACCACGGTGGAGCCCTCATCCTCTCAACATCAACAAACCCCATCTCTTGAAGCTAATGATGCACCAACCCAAGAACAAGAAGAAAACCCTCCCTCTCATGAACAAGATCAAGGACAAGATCAACCAAGAATTCATGATGGCTCCGATGAGTATCCATTTGATATTTGCGCTTCACCAAATATTGTCCAAGATCAAGCACATGAGGATGAGCATTCTCAAGAAATTGAGGAAGCTCAAATTGAAGGTCAAGACGGGGACCCAAAAGATCAAGTTGATCAAGTGACACCTCCAAGGCCTAGAAAAACCAAGGAGGAGATCGAGGCTCGTCGTCTAGCAAGAAGAGAAAGGCAACTTGAGCGTCTTGAACACACACATGACAAGGTTCTTGGTGATGTAAGGGCAAATGTTTCCACAAGAAGGCAATTGGCTAACTTTAGCAATCATCATGCTTATATCTCCTTAGTGGAACCCAAGAAAGTATTTGAAGCCCTTGAAGATTCGGATTGGTTGGAAGCTATGCACGAAGAACTCAACAACTTCAAGCGCAACAAAGTATGGACCTTAGTAGAGAAGCCAAAGGAGTGCCGCAATGTTATAGGCACTAAATGGATATTCAAGAACAAGCAAGATGAGTTTGGAAATGTTGTGAGGAACAAGGCAAGATTGGTGGCTCAAGGTTTCTCTCAAGTTGAAGGAATTGACTTTGGAGAGACCTATGCTCCCGTGGATCGCCTTGAGTCCATCCGTATCCTTCTAGCTTATGCATCGCATCATAACTTTAAGTTACAACAAATGGATGTGAAAAGTGCATTTCTTAATGGTCCTTTGCATGAAGAGGTTTATGTTAAGCAACCCCGGGGTTTGAGGATCTCAACTTTCCTAACCATGTCTACAAGCTTGATAAAGCTCTTTATGGTCTCAAACAAGCTCCTAGAGCTTGGTACGAGCACCTTAAAGAATTGTTGGTAGACCGTGGGTTTGATGTTGGGCTAATCGATCCCACTCTTTTTACTAAGAGGGTTAGTGGGGAGCTTTTCGTTTGCCAATTATATGTTGATGATATTATCTTTGGCTCTACTAACAAAGCTTTCAATGATGAATTTTCAAAGCTTATGACCGATAGGTTTGAGATGTCTATGATGGGAGAGATGAAGTTCTTCCTTGGTTTTGAGATCAAGCAATTGAGAGAAGGAACCTTCATCAATCAAGCAAAATATCTCCAAGGCATGCTCAAGAGGTTCAAGATGACCGAGTTGAAGGGTGTGGCCACTCCTATGGTTACCAAATGTCATCTTGCACTAGATCCCAATGGTAAAGAGGTGGATCAAAAGGTATATCGCTCCATGATTGGATCCTTGCTTTACCTTGTGCATCTAGACCGGACATAGTGTTGAGTGTTGGTGTGTGTGCAAGGTATCAAGCTTCTCCTAAGGAGAGCCACATGATGGCTCTCACAATAATCTTTAGATATTTGGTTGATACCCCAAGATATGGTATTTGGTACCCCAAAGGCTCAAGCTTTATTCTCAATGGATATACCGATGCGGATTGGGCGGGGGACAAGGATGATAGGAAATCAACTTCCGGGGCTTGCCAATTTCTTGGTAGATCCTTGGTGTGTTGGTCTTCTAAGAAGCAAAATTGTATATCTCTCTCCACCGCCGAAGCCGAATATGTTGCCGCCGCAAGTGGATGCACTCAATTGTTATGGATGAGGCAAACTTTAAAGGAATATGGTGTCATTTGTGACAAAGTGCCTCTATTATGTGACAATGAAAGTTCCATCAAGATTGCCTATAATCCGGTGCAACATTCAAGAACGAAGCATATTGAGATCCGGAATCATTTCATTAGGGATCATGTTTCCCGTGGTGATATTGAGCTTATCTATGTTCCTACCAAAGATCAACTTGCCGATATATTCACGAAGCCTCTTGATGAAGCAAGGTTCTCTTATTTGAGGAATGAGCTAAATATCATTGATTCAAGGAGTATAGCTTGACCATCTTGCAAACACACCTTTGTCTCAGAACTTTATTTGGTTTAGATGTGGGCATGGAAATAGGGGGAGTGCGGTTTAAACTATTGAGCTATCCCTCCCCCCATAATGCCAACATTAAATAAAATCATTCTCTTTATATCATATAATGATATGTGAGCTTCAATGATGAGTAGTGGTTTTGGGCCCAAGATATATCTTCGCGGTGCCATGCCATAACACTCATATATGGTGGCCTAGGCCACCACACTCTTCTTTGAGAAGAGTTGGAGTTATTTGGATCTTATCGCCTTTTATTTGACAACTCCATGTTCTTATGGGAAATCACTCTAGTTTGGCCTTATTTGCTCATATCTTGCAAACTTGAGTGATCATGTACCATTAACAGTTTGTTTCCTCTAAACCTAAGCCTACACTCATCTATAAGCCATTTCCATCTTGCTCATTTGTCATGTTTGATAAAAACTTGGAGTTTGAGGTTTCTCGGTCGGATGATCTAGGTTGCCCCATCTTATTGGTAAATATGCATCTTATATGTGAGGTGATAGTTTATTGCACCACATATGGGTCCGCAAATAACTAACGAAAGATAGGCGGGATTGGCGGTGTTCTGAAATTCTCCAGAACACCGGATAATCTGCCCCCCAGGCGACCCGGAAAATCCGGCCCGGCCGGATTATCCGCCCTAAACTAGGGCCGGATTATCCGGCCTGGGCAGATCTTGAAAGGGCTGAGGACGAGGCCGCGGGGGGGGAACGGTTCAGACCACCCCCACGCGCCTCTCTCTCCTCTCTCTCCTCTCAAGATCACCGGAGCTTCTCCTCCTCGCCGGAGTCGCCCCGTCCACTCCCTCCCGGAGTTTTTGGGTGGATCGGGTGCTCCTCCCTCCTAGCTACCTTCTCCTCCAAGCGGCTCTCGCAATGGATGCGGGTATGAATCACAATCCCTAACCCTAGGTGTTGTGATTTGTGTGTGCTATTTTCTTGGTGGATTTGGTGTCTAGTTGTTCCAAATCGTTTGTAGTGTGCTCCTCTTGCATGCTATAAGGCCGATCTGTTCTTAGACAAGTTGTTGTTTGCAAAATCTGCTAGATTCGCAGGGCCGGATTATCCGGCCCCCGCGAGGACCGGATTATCCGGTCTGGCCTGATTATCCGCCCCCCTGGGGCACCGGATTATCCGGCCTGGAGCTTCATCGCCGTCGCAGTTTTGATTCAATCTATCTTGTTTAGACTTGTACCAGCTTATAGTATGTTCCTAGAGTACATTGCTATATCATACATGACTTATGAGAATTATCTTGTCTTTGCTATCCATCTTTGCTAGTCACAGGTCGTACTTCTCGGGGTACTTCTCGGAGACGCCCAAGGGCTGATCGTTCCAGTGATGAGTTCGTGTCCAACGCTCCTCGCAAGTCAACCTCATCTAGGCACAAGAACAAGGCATCAAGGGAAAACTACAAGACCATGGACCCTATTTCTTATTCTGCTATCCGCCTGAAGAACTGGTATGAAGACCTCCCAAGGGATGAAGAGACAAGAGGGCAGAAAATACTCGGTGCATGGAACAGGAGTTCATCTATAAGGATATCTATGAGCCCATGAAGAAATTACGTCCCATGCAAGCTATCGATGTGGACGTTACGGCGGTCAACAATCACTTTGAGGATGCCATCTGGGTGACTGGTAGGATGGGCTTGCAGGATTTGATGAAGATTCGATGTGACTATAGTCCAGAGTTGGTGAAGCAGTTCTTTGCTACGTTGGCCATCAAGAAAGATGTGGACCGTACTATGGAATGGATGTCTGGATCCACTCACTGTAGTGCCACCTTGCGCTGTTTTTCTGCTATTCTTGGAGTTCCTGCAGAAGGAGGCCGTCGTCTCCATGGACCTCAGAGGGCAGATAAGAATGCACTGTTTGATCTCTATACATCTGCTGGAAAAGTGGGAGAGACCAAGGGGCTGCTTCCCATCTATGGTCAGTTACTCCGGTTCTTTCGGTCCACCATCGCTCCTAGTGGTGGTAACAATGATGCAATCCGGGGATATCTTGTGGATCTCATGTACCTCAGCTTTCGGTGTGCTCGTGATGAGAATGAGGAACATATCTACACTATTGATATCATGGACTACATCTTCCATGAGATTCATGATGCCATGGTCTCCCGCACTACTATACCTTATGCGCCCTACATCCAGCTCCTCATCAACAACACTGCGGGCGTGAGTGGTGAAGACTTGAGCGGGTACTCTTTGATGAAGCACTCTATCAAGAAGGCCTACAAGCTTAAGCCTGTCTCTTCTGCTGTACCTCCACCTGACTCCTTCATGGGTGATGCTCGTTCTAGTGGATTTGCTCCTGCTCGCCATCCTGACCTCCCTGCTATGAAGAAACAAGTGAACGAGGCTCGGTTGGTTTCAGCGTTACATCCTTTGCATGAACATTGAGATCCATAAGGAGAACTTTGCGGCCAGCCGGGAGCGGGCTGAGATTAAGCATACTCAGGCGGTTATTCTGCACAAGCTCAGTGGTGAGCAAGGACCCCCTCCTCAGCCTCCAGCTCACCCAGGTTACAGTGGGTGGCATTCTGCACAGGTTCCATGGAGTGATCTTGATAGTTGCATTCAGAGGTCCAGTCTCACTCGCCGCTCTCCGGATGCACCTGACACTGATGAAGAAGAAGAAGAAGAAGAAGAAGAAGAAGAAGCGCCATACGAGTTCGATGATGAAGATGCCTCCGAGTGATCCCCATGGGGCGAGTAGCATCGCGCTTGTCCCCTTTTTGGCGTTTCAATGCCAAAGGGGGATAAGTGTTCTATTAGGAACTCTCTCGGGGATTTGCATGGGTTGGGCACAAGCATATGCGTTTACCATTCCTTTATTGCTTGTGTTCCATTTTATTTGAACTATTTGCTTTGGTTGTGTTCCGTTTAAAACTATGTGCTATGTGGTGTGAGACATTGTTATGGTTTTCGGATTTCTATATGTTGAGATCAAGACTATTATATTATGTGTGATGCTATATCTCCGTATCATATATCTACACATGGGTATGATTTCTAGCATCCTATCTCAACTTCATATTTGTTTATGTCTCTTGTTAGAGCTCATGATGGATACCCCTTGTGTTGAGGCACCTCGCTCCTATGTGTTGTGTATTTGTATTCAAATGCAAATTTCTTATATGCACACATGTAGGGGGAGTGCCTCTATGTTTTGCCATTATGCTTGTCTCTATAGTGATTCTCTTGCAAATCCGTATATTGTCATCAAACACCAAAAAGGGGGAGATTGAAAGAACATCTCTCATATTATGTTTTGAGTGTTTGATGTCAATGTACGTGATATACTAATGTTTGGTTAAGTGGTACAGGGATTATATAGATACATTTGTGTGTGTGTTGGATGTGGTCAGTACTGTCAAAGAGTATCAGAAAAAGTTCATCAGGCCGGATAATCCGGGCCGGATATTTCCAAAATATCCGGCCCCCAGAATTTCGGCTAAGGACTTGAGGGAAATCAGCTCAGTATAGGGGCCGGACATTTGCCCGGATATTTGTCCTGGTTTTGTCCCAGGACCGGATTATCCAGGCCGGACATTTCAAGAATATCCGGGCCCCTCGAAAACGGCTAAGGACCTGAAGAAAAGTGGCTCTGGTATGGGGCCGGATTATTGACCGGACATTGTCCTGGTTTTGTACCAGGAGGCCGGATTATCCGGGGGGGGGGATTATCCGGCCCTAACTTAGGCCGGATTATCCGCCCCCCCGGAAGGCTCAACGGCTCAAGGCCTAACTTACCCCTCTTCTTCTTCCTTTCCCCTTTGCTCAATCATTGCACAAGAAATCTGCCAAGCTTCACCACCATTAGAGCCACCTCAAGAAACACAAGATTTGCAAGATCTCCTTCCTCCCCCAACCAAAGCTCTTGATCTTTGGAGATTCGAAGGAGAAGCCACCGATCTACATCCTCACCGAAGCGTTTTTCATTTCCCCTCATTTGTTTGAGGGATCTCATGCTAGTGTTCCTATTTGGTTCCCTAGTTGATTTGTGTTGATGTGTTGTTGTTGATTGTTGTATTGTTACGGATTTGGGAGCCTCCAATTCAGTTGTGGATGTGTGCTCCAAGAACCTTGTAAAGGCCCGGTTTCCGCCTCGAGGAAATCCCTTAGTGGAAGTGGGCTAGGCCTTCGCGGCGTTGCTCACAGGAGATCTGAGTGAAGCCTTCGTGGCTGTTGGTTTGGCTTGCGTAGCAACCACACTCCTCCAAACGTAGACGTACCTTCTTGCAAAGGAAGGGAACTACGGGAATCATCTCCGTGTCAACGCGTGCTCCACTCTCGGTTACCTCTATCCCACTCTATCTCCTATATATTGCGTAGCTATATCTTGCTTAGTTGGTAACCTTGTCATATAGGTAAATTCACTTAGTTGCATATCTAGAGAATTTACCTTTGTGTCAAACCTAAATTGAAAAAGAACTAAAAATTGGTTAGCACCTATTCACCCCCCCTCTAGGTGCGGCATACGATCCTTTCACCGACTTATCGACGCGAAAGGCCGATCGTCGTCCTCATCGCATCGTCTTCAGCGCACTGTAAAAGCCTGCTATTGGTCAGTCTTCGCCGGAAGCGTCGCTTCCACGCGGCGAGTTAATGTCATCACCTCGAATTCACGGGCGGCTCCCTCTATTTATCGCCGCGTCTGGCCGCATTCACCACCGTCGTCTCCCTTCACTCCCCAGCCCAGTCTTCTCTCCCCAATCCTCCTCGAGCGAATAATGGCAGGCTATAGCGACGGCGCGGCGAACAACGGCTTCGGCCGGCGGTCGCTGCACCAATGGGAGGCACGACTGCTGCACATGGCGGGCTACCTGGCGCCACTGGACTTCCGCGCGCCCGGAGGATGGCACCTGAGCGCGGGGGGGCGTCCTAATCCCGCCGCCTTCGGTGGGAGGCGACGCGCTCGACGCCGAGATCGACGCCGTGCTCGTCACCCTCAGCGATGAGCAGCGCACCGAGGAGCGCTACTTCTCTGACAACTACGCCGCGTGGAACGAGTTCTTCCGTCGCAGGTACAAACGAGAACTCGCGGCGTACGACGGTCCTCCCCCTCATCCAGCGCGCAACAACGCCGCCGACCGCCGCTGCTGGTGGAGCACGCCGGGCCGCACCCTCGACAATGTGCTCGCGCACATCAAGGGCGGCAACTACCCTGTCCTAGGGATGCTGCCGCCGGTGGTGGTGCCTTCCGTGTCAGGCTGACACGGAAGCTCCTGGATGCCACGGCGCATGGCGTCGTCGTCCTCGTTGGGGTCGGTGTCAAGGTCTACGATGCGCAGCTGCAGATCCGCTCCTCCAGCAGCGACGCCGAGGACGATGGTGAAGACGGAGCCGGCGTCACCACCGTCGACAAGAGGGCGCATCAGCAGGGACGGCCTCGTCATGTGCTAGGGGGCGCACGCCTTGTCGCCACCGACGCGTGGGAGGAAGAGGAAAACGAAGAAGGAGGGCGCATCGACGGCTGGTGAGTCTAACCTCGCCGCCGAGGAGGCCGCGCGGGCCAAGGACGCGGCGGTAGCCGAGGCGATCGCGAGGTCCCTCCAAGACCTCGTGCCGCCAACAACGCCCTGCCGATGGACGTGGCACTCGCCTGGTCCAAGCAGGACTGGGAAAGGGATGAGGCAGAATCAGCGGCGGCTGTTGGACATGGCCACCTGAGGCACGCCGCTCATCAAGCTGGAGCACTCCAGCGATGATGAGTGTTACAAGCCGACGCCGTCGCCGCCACGTCTCGGCGACCTTGGGCAGGGTCCAGCCGTTGGGCTCCCGCCAGAGCAGCTAGCAAGCGCCGCCAACGCAGGGCAGCGACTTCAGCGACGACGATGACGGCGACTACACGGCATTTTACCGCCATTTCGGCATGTAGAACGCCATGTTTTAATTTTATTTTTTGTTTCCCTCTGGCTGAATTCAAATATATTACGAATTTGGCCTATATATGTAAAAAATCGCCTATATATATTAAATATATGTAAAAACTCGCCTCTATATATTAAATATTTCTAAATTCCAAATATATTACGAATTCGGCCTACTTATGTTTGAATTCAAATACATTCGGTCTTTCCCCTGCGCTCGCCGCGGGGAAAATAAACCTTCCCAGACTGAGTTTTACATCCATTCGACGCTAAATAGCGCTAGATTTCGGCCTAGGGAGCCCTAACGGCTAAAGATGCTCTAAGAAGGAGATGCCTCTTGTCGCTGTAAATTGAGAATACCCCTTTGCCCCACTCCAGAGCCCTCCACGATACCCACGTTGCTCCTTTTCGTTCACGGGAGGATTGCTTCGTCGATTGATTGTTTGCTGGACCGTGATTGACTGGAGCTGAGCAGGACCGCAAGTGCTATACCCGCCTGTACACTGACTGTGAGGGTCTTATTTACACAGCGGCCCACCTGTCATTGTTATGGTATGTCTGTATTTTGGTACATGTGTTTTTCTCTGCACCCCCACGAGCTGCCACCGCAAAAGCAGCTCCTGCCATCGTGTTGTGCCTCCGCTAGACGTGCCTACGCGTTGATTCTCGTTTTGGCTGTCCCTGCATGTAGGTCCCTTTTTCCCCGGGCCCAGATTGTCATTATCTTGATGGGTCAGCGCATGTGTGAGGTGGTTGTTTTCAGTGGGTCCGGTGGCAGGCCGTATGGCCCTAGCGTTTTGCTGGTTTTGTGTTGGATTTTTACCCGTCCCTCTTTTCCAGTGGACCCTCTTGATCGTTGGGCCCGATTGTCTGTCTCCTTTTAGCTGCCAAGGCAGTGGAGCTATGTTGTTATGCGCGTATACATAGGCTTTTTTGCCTTTCTCTCTGCCTCGTTCTGTTCGAGAACCAGCCACCCAGACGCAAGCATTTGTTCTCGTGTCCTCTTCCTCGAGCTGAGCTGCTGCGCTGCTAGAACTGCGCCGCCGCCCGATCTCCTACCAACTGCTGTTCCGTGTGGCATGGAAAGGTTGGTTGAGGTGTGTTGGTATCTTTTTAGAGATTTGTTTCCATGTTCTTTTTGGCCTGGTTCCTTCTCTGTGCCTGATTCTTTGTCACCTTCCCAGGCAGCTGTTCGTCACTGCACTGGATCACTGCTTCCTGCTTCATTCGGCCGTGATTCGTGAGGTATAGTTCTTCTTTACCTTTATTTGTCCGGACCCCACATGTCAGTGACACAAAGGGGGGCATATGAGGGAAGTGGCTTCAACTAGGGGGTTAATTATCCCCCAATTTTTTCCCTTCCAGGTCGGTGGGGTTTGCTACGTCCGCCGCGTGCAGCTTCATCATCCCTGCACTTCGTTCTCTCTCTCTCCTGAGTTATGCCAGTTATTCCTCTAGATTCCTTTACGGGTGCTTGGCCTGGTTGTCTGTGTGGTCTGATTCAATGGTACACGTTGCAGTTCATATGTTTGTTGTAATGTCTGTGAGGTGACAATCCTATTGTAAGCGCTTAAGCTGTGTTTCTATTCGTGTACTGCGCACGCATAATACATAGGTTCGTTGGCTTCAAGCTTTCATGGAGGCGCCATCTTCTGGTTCGTCATGCTCCCGAAGCCACGACAAGGAACCACATGCCCAAAGGTCGAGTATGGATGTTCACATAATGAACTGGCATTGCTTTTTTATATTTGCACTGACACACATTCTATTCATTGAGGCTACTTTTCTATTGCTTTTGTTGTTGATTATGCATCAATGTTTCACCGCTACTTGAAATTTTCTCAATACATTTACTGCAGATTCCTATTTTGGATAGGCGTGGCAGCTGCTCGCGAAAATGTCTTACTTAAGCAAAATAATAAGGTCAGAAGCAAAAATGCCAGATTCGTTATATGTACAATGCATGCTTTGAGATCTCCCATTGATATTTTCGAAGGTTGATTGATGCCTTTGTATATGCAAACCAAATTCAGATGCACTACAAGCAGATCAAAATACTTTAGCCATGGTGAGATTATCGTCTTCGCCTTCAGTTCATCCAGGCAATTTCTTGCACTATTAACATGCCACTACAGATTTTCCATAAACTGACTGCACCTTTATTCTGAAATTATTGTATATATCACATTATCACCGAGGGGGGAGGGTTGTTGCCATATGGTTGCCATACTGTAATTATCAATCCCTGATTTTTTGTTCATTTGGAAACTTGTGCCATAGTATGTTTGTTTTACCATCACCATGATAAGCTTTGGCCTTCACAGTGGTGGTGGTTTTTGTCCTGTGAAACTTACCATAGATCAGCGACTGCATATGGCATATGGTGCTCAATACACATACTAGAATTATTGATTCTTCTATAGAAATGAAGTGCCATGGTTTATGCCCCTGCAGGTATGTAGTATTCCTACAACTTGACTGCTTTTTTCTGTTTCCAGCATGTTCGGATTGTACTATTGGCATGGATTTATATGAAACTCGTTTGTCTTCTAGAATAGATTGACGTGGAGGCTTTTCCTTTCTTTCTTTTGCTGCAACTTTAGATTGACATTTCTGTTCTTACCTTTCTTTGTGTGTAAGTGGTCCATACAGATCTTGGATACTCCCTCTGTTCCCTAATACAAGACATTTTTGCAAACGAAATTAGTTTGCCCAAACGTCTGGTATTAGGGAACAGGGGAAGCAGATCATACTATGCACACGATGAAAGTATTGCAGTTTCAGGTTAGGTATGCGGGTAGTGTCATATTACTGAGCGCATCTGTTAATAAAAAACTAAAATATGATATTAATTAACACTTGGAACCCTGCTTGGTAATGCCTCTGTTCTCCCCTTTTCAGTTAATATGAGAGCCAATGCTGTAGCTATCAGGAATTGTGCAGCTTGTGCAATCATACTGAATGTGACCCCAGGTTAGATATGTATTGTCTGAATATCCTTTCTCTCCTTTAGCTCCTCTGCTCAGTACTGTTACATTTTTTTTGGTGTATTTGACTGATTTTTTTGTGTGTGTATTTCTAATTCTTCTGCTCTTTTGAGTTTCCTGGAGAAGGTATATTCATTTTTGCTGATTCAATCAGTCAGTACCTACAGTTGTCAAAAAAAAAAAAATCAGTCAGTACCTCGAAAGATCTTGGCATGTTTAGTTATTATTTGCAAATCCTACATCAGCAGCATTGGAATGGTTCACATAAATTTTTATAATGCAGGTAGGTAGTGCAGCTCTTTTTTGTTCTTGTACATGTCTTCTTGACGCATTTTCTTAGCGTTAAGATTAGCTAGAATTTTCTGGCTATATAGCCTGTCCCAAATTTCGTCGTGATGTTTCGTTGTTGACATGTAATTGATCACTGAATGATACCAGTCCAACTTTTGCAGCTAAAAAGAAAAGCTCCATGTGGAGGAAGCGATGCCGCTGAGTCAACTGAGTGGATCATGATAACTAGCCCTGGGTTTACTGAAGAAGTTGGCAGTTCACTTATGACCTCAGTCTCTGGAAAAGCTGCTAGGACATACAAGTATAAGGCTAAATGCAGCAAAGGTGGACCTCTGTCCCCTACATCAAATGGTGGCACGTAGAAAATTCTTGCTAGATGAATCTAATAATTTGTTTCTCACCCTTCTTTTAAACATCAGATATGGTCTCCCATACAAATGGTTTAATGCATGCATCTTTGTCTTTTCCAGGCTCACTTGGCAATCCACTCACTCCTGTTGTTTCTTGCTACTATGAAAATTCGTTAGGTTCATCTCATTTCAAACTTTCTGCAATCAGCTTACCGTGACTGTTGTAATCCGCCATGGTATTTTTCTTACATCTGGCTACATCATCTTGTTTGATACTAATTCATTTCCTGGCATCTCTTTATCTAATGTTTGTTCAGGACTGTTGACCAAACTCGTTAGTTTACTTAAGCATGCTAAGGACGCA
Source organism: Lolium rigidum (assembly GCF_022539505.1). Lineage (NCBI taxonomy): Eukaryota > Viridiplantae > Streptophyta > Magnoliopsida > Poales > Poaceae > Lolium > Lolium rigidum. The sequence continues at coordinate 256,366,885 of NC_061510.1, forward strand.
TTGTAGATTTAAACAATATTAGAGGTATGGATTTTTTTCCCGTTAAAGCTCACATCTTCAGTTCTTCTTTTGACAGCTCATGTATGGTTTCTAACAGTTCAGGTTTAAAAAAAGGCCATAAATGGCATTAGAAACGTTTTTAAGGAATTGGGCAAATAGAAAAGAAGCATAAGAATAGAATCCGTGCGAAGTAGTCTTCATCTCCCCTCATTTCTTAACCATCTATGCATGTATTAATGGTTCAAAATGCTAAGCTCGCAACACTGCACGGGTTTGGATCAATTATAAACTAACTTGATATAATGAAATTTTGGATTTGCAGTATTTTGGTGGCCTTAACAGCTCAACATTCTAGCTGCGGGGAAGAGGCACATCAAGGACTTGAGTAGAATGAGGAGATGGTCCCTTGCACCGGGCCGAGCATATCGCCTTGCTCACGGAGGTGGCAGACCGATTAGATCACAGTGACATAGTGGTGTTGCAAAATCAAGATGACACGGTGGAAGAATAGCAATAGAAACCACCGATTGTAAAGAAAAGAAAAAAATAAGTTTACTACACCACTATAGCTGCCATTGTATTGGAATTGGGACACACTCCTCCGGCGAGGAGGCGCCCCAAGGGGCGCCCCAACCACTAGTTGGCATTAAAGCGCACACTATGCGGATGCAGCACGGGATGCCGGCGAGAGCTTCACCCGTCGCGCCAAAAACTATCCTTTTGCATATGCCCTAAAATGCAGCCCAGAAAAACACATTTTCACACAATTGCACATCTAAATGGATCAAATAAAACCCAAAAATAGATTAAAAATATAATTATATTACATAGTTCAACCCACATTTGCTACAAACGAATTTAAAACTAAAGATAGACTACACTAATCTGACCACTCGAACTCGGAGGAGGAAGAGTCAACGGCGATGGTCGACGGACCGGCACCCTTCTTCTTCTCCTCCTCCTTCCTCCTCGTGGCCTTCTCCTCCTTCTTCTTATTGGCCTCCTTCTTAGCCCTCCTCGCCCCTGATCTTTCTTCGTCGCCTTATGTGCTGCCTTCTTCTCTACCTTGTCGGCGAATAAGGTGACATCCGCGGCCACGTCCTCCAGGAAGCGTCGCGCCCACTCGAAGCACAAGCGCTCGTCCCGCTCGACAACGAGGAGGCACTGCTCTTCGTTGTTTTAAAATTTAGGATGTTACACCTCCCCCCACCCACTCACCAGCACCCCCAACCCTAAGTCATTGGAGCCTCGCCGGATAGCACCACACCCCACAACCTCTCCCCTAAGTTCTATGCTCACACTAGCTCTGGTGAGGTCCTTCACTCGCCTCGCCGGTGACGTCGCGTTCACCTATGGTATCCTTGTTAGCAGCAATGTGGGTAGATCACAATCTTCTTCCCTGGCCGCTCTCCTTCGCTCTCTAACCCTAGATACGAATGTATCTCTGAATAAAATGCATATAAATACATTCGTGTAACCAATGTTATAACCAATGTGTGTAACCACTTAACGGCCAGACCCATACGCTAGGAGGGGCACATGTAATGCGTATAACCAATGTTATAAGCGCTAAATATGGATTACCCTTTTTGTGTTGAGAACACACGAGGACTTCACAATAAAACACATACGAGGAGTAGATACTACCTTTATTTTGAAATAAGTGTCTCAAAAAATCACTGTTCAAAAACAAGGCCGATTCAACGATTACTAGACCGATTAATCGCTACTAGGGGCTTAACCGTGTCGATTACCATTAATCTCTTGCGTTAATCCTTTAGCCCGATTAGTCAGTCCAAAAGTTCGATTACTAGGTATTTTCCCGATTAACTACCATACTTGGTCAAAAAAGTTACAATATTTTCAATGCATATCGTTAATACAGGCGCTACCCCTCCCCAATAAAGTATATTTTGCGAAGCTCCCGCTTGATTGCAGCCTCCAGTAGCTTCATTTCCACTGTTGCCAAATAGTTTCTGATGCTGATTCGCTCCTGACATTAAAGATTAGGTCATGGAGGAGAAGCTTACAAGCTTTTTTAGGATTTTAGGCTTTAGAGAAGTAGGGAGAGACATATAGAGGCTCGTATACTATTATTTTTCTTATATAAACTGTTTTAAGTGCTAATTTGTGTAGGTTGCACCGATTAATAGTCGACCGATTAAATCAGTTAATCGGCCGAATTCCGATTAATCGCTACTCCCAAGCCGGCCGAGCAGTTAACGATTACCGATTTCCTTAACATTGCAAAAAAATTCTAGATACAGATGTATTTATAGAAATATGTCTGGAGGAAGGGAAGCAATGCATGTAAGGCGGACGGGCTGATATTGCCCGGCCCAACACCACAAAATCATCGTCTTCTGCGCGCGCTCCCAAACCATTCGCTGAGTCGCAGTACAGAGCCAGAGCCAGAGACGACGAAACCAACTCTATCTATCTCCACTCCACTCTACTCCATCGGCTTGCTAGTGGTGGAACTGGATGGTGATGGAGACTTCCCTGCGTCTGCGCGGCGCCGATTCCACCAACGGCCAGCAGCTGCGCGGCACCGATTCCACCGCCGACCAGCGGCCGCGCGGTGCCAACTCCACCGCCGGCCAGCGGCGCCGCGGCGCCAACTCCACGGCTAGCCAGAGGCCGCGCGGGGCCGACTCCACCGCCGTCCAGCAGGGCCTCCGTATCCACGCCAAGCAGAAGCTCCCCCTCGCCGCCAACTCCCTGCTCCAGGCACGCCCCCTCCATCTTCCTAATCTTCTCATCCTCTACCTCTGCCTGACCCTGCACGCACCTCAACCAATGTCGCGCAGGCTCACGCGGAGATCGACACGAGCACCGGGAATCCCAGCCACCTCCCAGTCCCACCTGCATTTCTCCCCTCCCAGTCCCACCTGCATTGTCAAACCAGCAAGAGACCGAGAGCGAAGCAATGATTCCTAGCTTCTTTCGCCGGTCAGCTGTCGGCCAACGTGGGGGCAGGAGTCCGGCTGGAAAACGGCAATATCTTCAGCTACAGCCTCCGCGGGAAGAAGGCCGTCTCCTTCACCCCCGACGGCCTCCTCGGACTCAACATCAAGGGGCGCCTCCTCGCCGACAAAGACTTCAAGCCGGTACGGCACTGCACATGCTCTCACTTCACCCCAACTAACTACCTGTATTTGGTTGCTCGTATTGCCATCTTGTTGTGTACCTGAATATCGCCGTTTCTTCTTACAGAGGTCGGGGAGTGGTGCCGTCGAACTGGCTTGGACAATACTCGACTTCAGAAAGGGCCAGGATGTGAGGCTCAAAGCTGGCTACGAGCTCTACCGCAAGGTACATCAGCTTCATTAGCTTACCCCACGATTTGCGCAATGCCTGCCTGCCCTGCCCTGCCCTCATCACCATTGCCTGCCTGCTTGTCTTATACAACTCATATTATTTATGCACAAGCACAATTGGTAACAGCTGCTTCCAAACTGCTAAAAGTGATTCCAAACTCATATTAAGATCACTGGCTTGGTCTGTGACCGAATTCTCTGTGAGTTAGCAGCTGACCATCAATAAACCATTTATAGGAAAGTGCAGCCTAGTTCCTCTTTCTCAGAGCAGTATCTGTTAGTGTCCGATATGCATCTTATTTGGTCGACTAAATTAATTTCCAGTTGGTATCTGTTAGTGTCTTGTTAGTTCTTATTTGCACCTCCACATGTCTTGTTAGTTCTTATTCTTCGGAATCAGGATATTGTCGAAATACGAGGTTCCATCCCTTCCCTTTTGACCATCAGTAGACTCTGACGAGCATTTCTTCCTTACTGAACAAACACATCAGCGCGCTTGCCTGGTTCTAATTTTCGTTTGAAAACGTGTGATTGCAGATGCCTTATTTCCAGGTGAGGGAAAACAACTGGACTCTTAATGGCTATATGGATGGAAAATGGGATGTCAGATTCGATATGTGATTGGAAAGCTATTCGTGGAGGGTACTTTGTCTGGCGATCATTGGTGCCATAGGCGTCTTTTCTCCTTTTTCTGTAGTTGTCATGCCACCATTCTGTTTCGATGTATTTCTCTTGATAGATGGTAATATCATTCATTCATCGGCAAGCAACAGTTCATAGAGAATGCAGATGTAGAAACATGCCATTTCTATTGATGGACATAGTCTGGAAGTTCAGAAGGATTTGTTAAGCTTCATGAAGCTTAACAGGATTCACTTGTCAACTTGGGTGTCTTTATGTGTAGCAGTTACGAGATGATTGGTTGCCGCAATGCATCCTTGCGGATGCAGATACCAATACTCAGGTTGCTATAACTAGTTTCATGAAGGCATACATGTCTACGGATGTGAATGACAGGATACAAGAGGAAGGGACATGTAAGAAAACCAAAATTATAAACTTTACTACACGTCCCAAGGTTCGTCCAAATTCGGATGTATCTAGTACTAAAGAGTGTCTTGATACATTTGAATTTAGACAAACTTTTGACATCTAAAAATGGACAGAGGTAGTATTTTACTCAAACTCCAGGTTGAAGGCAAACAAATTCCTCAGTAACTTCCACTTCAGCCTCTTTGAATTTGTAGGAGTTCATACAGAACACTCTCACCTCATTAGATTATTTTGGTCTCTAATTTGTACATCAGGATTTGGGGACGGGAGAGTTCTTCTCTATCTTCCACCCCCATCTAGAGGCTTCTCAGCTATTCTATAAGAACATCACACTTTACAATTTAGACCCTACACTTTTACTGTTCTACATTTTAGTACTCACTCCAACACTCCCCCTCAAGATGGGTCAAATATATCATATAGACCCATCTTGCTACAAAATACAGAGAAAACTTTTTCAGGTAATCCTTTAGTAAGGATGTCAGCTATCTGACTGGCTGAGGTTACATATGGTAAGCAAACAATTCCTCTGTCAAGCTTCTCTTTGATAAAATGGCGATCTATCTCAATATGTTTGGTTCTATCATGTTGGACCGGATTGTTTGCAATGTCGATAGCCGCTTTATTGTCACAGTAGAGCATTAATGGACCAAGATTATACAATCTTAGCTCTACTAGAAGAATTTGCAGCCACAATAGCTCACATATGCCATGAGCCATAGACCTAAATTCTGCCTCCGCTGTTGATCTTGCTACTACAGACTGTTTTTTGCTTCTCCATGACACGAGATTTCCCCCAACAAACGCGCAATAGCCTGAGGTGGACCGGCGATCATCTAGTGAGCCGGCCCAATCAGCATCTGTGTAGCATTCAACTAATAAATTCCCTTTCTTAGTGTATAGAAGACCCTTTCCTAGGCACCCTTTGAGGTACCTTAAGATCCTATTGACAGCATTCATGTGAGATATTTCTGGTTCATGCATGAATTGACTAACGAACGCTCACAGCAAATGCTATGTCAGGACGGGTATGAGAGAGGTATATTAGTTTTCCAACAAGTCTCTGATAGCGCTCACGATCAATAGGTGTGCTAGCATCACAACTTAAACGGTGATTCTGTTCTATAGGAGTGGATGCAGGACGTGCCCCAAGCATACCTGTCTCAAAACTTTGAGCAGATCCAATGTATATTTTCGTTGTGATAGAAAAATACCTTTTGAACCCCGTGAGACCTCTATGCCGAGAAAATATCTGATACGTCCAAAACGTATCTACTTTCCCCAACACTTTTGCTATTGTTTTGCCTCTAATTTGTGTATTTTGGATACAACTAACACGGACTAACGCTGTTTTCAGCAGAATTGTACTGGTGTCTCGTTTTTGTGCAGAAATTCGACTTTCAGGAAAAATCCCGGAAATAATCGCAATGGGCCTATTTTCACCGTGAAGATGAGAGGCCAAAAGGGCGAACCAGGGGGGGCCCGTGGCCCCCAGACCACAGGCCGGCGCGGCCTGGAGGGGGGGCGCGCCGCCCTATGGTCTGGGCGCCTCGGCGGCCCCCCGACGCTCCCCTTTCGACTACAAAACCTCTTCGACCTAAAAACGCCAGGGGGTTCGACCATATTTCCAGAAGACATCCAGTACGCCGCCGCCATCGCGAAAATCCGCCTCGGGACCAGAAACTCCGTTCTGGCACTCCACCGGGACGGGGAATTGGAGGGGATCATCGCCGCCATCACCACCGACGCCTCTCCATCGACCAGCCATGTTTCCCCCATCCATGTGTGAGTAATTCCCCCGCTGTAGGCTGAAGGGGATGGTAGGATTGGATGAGATTGATCATGTAATAGTCATAAGATTGTTAGGGCATGGTGCCTAGTATCCGTAGAAGTTACTTTTATGATATTGTTGCAACATGTTATGCTTAATGCTTGTCACTAGGGCCCGAGTGCCATGATCTCAGATCTGAACATTTTATTGTTTCATCATGATATGCATTGTTTTATGATCTTACCTGCAAGTTGTATACACACGTTGCTGTCCGGAACCCGAGGCCCCAAAGTGACAAGAATTGGGACAACCGGAGGGGAAGGCGGTGATGTGAGGATCACATGTGTTCACGGAGTGTTAATGCTTTGCTCCGGTACTCTATTAAAAGGAGTACCTTAATTTCCAGTAGTTTCCCTAGAGGCCTGATACGTCTCCAACGTATCGATAATTTCTTATGTTCCATGCTACTTTATTGATGATACCTACATGTTTTATGCACATTATATGTCGTATTTACGCATTTTCTGGAACTAACCTATTAACAAGATGCCGAAGAGCCGATTCTTTGTTTTCTGCTGTTTTTGGTTTCGTAAATCCTAGTAACGAAATATTCTCGGAATTGGACGAAATCAACGCCCAGGGTCCTATTTTTGCACGAAGCTTCCAGAAGACCGAAGGAGAGTCGAAGTGGGGCCACGAGGTGGCGACACCACAGGGTGGCGCGGCCCAGGCCCTGGCCGCGCCGACCTATGGTGTGGGCCCCTCGTGCCGCCTCTTGACCTGTCCTTCCGCCTACAAATAGCCTCCGTCGCGAAACCCCCAGTACCGAGAGCCACGATACGGAAAACCTTCCAGAGACGCCGCCGCCGCGAATCCCATCTCGGGGGATTCGGGAGATCGCCTCCGGCACCCCGCCGGAGAGGGGATTCATCTCCCGGAGGACTCTACACCGCCATGGTCGCCTCCGGAGTGATGAGTGAGTAGTTCACCCCTGACTATGGGTCCATAGCAGTAGCTAGATGGTCGTCTTCTCCTAATTGTGCTTCATTGTTGGATCTTGTGAGCTGCCTAACATGATCAAGATCATCTATCTGTAATTCTATATGTTGTGTTTGTCGGGATCCGATGGATAGAGAATACTATGTTATGGTGATTATCAATCTATTGTTTATGTGTTGTTTATGATCTTGCATGCTCTCCGTTATTAGTAGAGGCTCGGCCAAGTTTTTGCTCTTAACTCCAAGAGGGAGTATTTATGCTCGATAGTGGGTTCATGCCTTCATTGACACCTGGGACGAGTGACGAGAAAGTTCTAAGGTTGTGATGTGCTCGTTGCCACTAGGGATAAAACATTGATTCTATGTCTAAGGATGTAGTTGTCGATTACATTACGCACCATACTTAATGCAATTGTCTGTTGCTTTGCAACTTAATACCGAATGGGGTTCGGATGATAACCTGAAGGTGGACTTTTTAGGCATAGATGCAGTTGGATGGCGGTCTATGTACTTTGTCGTAATGCCCAATTAAATCTCACTGTATTTATCATATCATGTATATGCATTGTTATGCCCTTCTCTATTTGTCATTTGCCCGACTGTAATTTGTTCACCCAACATGCTTTTATCTTATGGGAGAGACACCTCTAGTGAACTATGGACCCCGGTCCTATTCTTTACATCGCATACAATCTCATCGCAATACTTGTTTTACTCGTTTTCTTGCAAACAATCATCTTCCACACAATACGGTTAATCCTTTGTTACAGCAAGCCGGTGAGATTGACAACCTCACTTGTTTCGTTGGGGCAAAGTACTTGGGTTGTGTTGTGCAGGTTCCACGTTGGCGCCGGAATCCTCGTTGTTGCGCCGCATCACATTTCGCCACCATCAACCTTCAACGTGCTTCTTGACTCCTACTGGTCCGATTAAACCTTGGTTTCTTGCGAGGGAAACTTGCCACTGTGCGCATCATACCTTCCTCTTGGGGTTCCCAACGGACGTGTACATCTACGCGCATCAAGCAAATTTCCGGCGCCGTTGCCGGGAGATCAAGACACGCTGCAAGGGAGTCTCCACTTCTCAATCTCTTTACTTTGTTTTTGTCTTGCTTTATTTTATTTACTACTTTGTTTGCTGCACCTAAACAAAACAAAAAAAAATTAGTTGCTAGTTTTACTTTATTTACTTGTCTTGCTCTCTATATCAAAAACACAAAAAAAATTAGTTACTTGCATTTACTTTATCTAGTTTGTTTTATTTACTGTTGCTAAAATGAATACCCCTGAAAATACTAAGTTGTGTGACTTCACAAACGCAAATAATAATGATTTCCTATGCACACCTATTGCTCCACCTGCTACTACAGCAGAATTCTTTGAAATTAAACCTGCTTTACTGAACCTGGTTATGAGAGATCAATTTTCTGGTGTTAGTTCTGATGATGCTGCTGCCCATCTCAATAATTTTGTTGAACTTTGTGAAATGCAAAAGTATAAGGATGTAGATGGTGATATTATTAAATTGAAAGTGTTTCCTTTCTCATTAAGAGGAAGAGCTAAAGATTGGTTGCTATCTTTGCCTAAGAATAGTATTGATTCATTGACTAAATGTAAGGATGCTTTTATTGGTAGATATTATCCTCCCGCTAAAATTATATCTTTGAGAAGTAGCATAATGAATTTTAAGCAATTAGATACTGAACATGTTGCTCAAGCATGGGAGAGAATGAAAACTTTGGTAAAGAATTGCCCAACCCATGGATTGACTACTTGGATGATCATCCAAACCTTCTATGCAGGACTAAATTTTCCTTCGCGGAATTTATTGGATTCAGCTGCTTGGAGGTACCTTTATGTCCATCACTTTGGGGGCGGCTACAAAACTTCTTGATGATATGATGATAAATTACTACGAATGGCACACGGAAAGAGCTCCACAAGGTAAGAAGGTAAATTCTGTTGAAGAAACCTCTTCCTTGAGTGATAAGATTGATGTGATTATGTCTATGCTTGTGAATGGTAGATCTAATGTTGATCCAAATAATGTTCCTTTAGCCTCATTGGTTGCTCAAGAAAAAAATGTTGATGTCAATTTCATTAAAAATAATAATTTCAACAACAATGCTTATAGGAACAACTCTGGTAATAACTATAGGCCATATCCTTCTGCTAATGGTAATGGTTATGGTAATTCTTATGAGAATTCTTACAACAATAATAGGAGTGTATCCTCTGGTCTTGAAGCCATGCTTAAAGAATTTATTAGTACACAAACTGCTTTTAACAAATCTGTTGATGAAAAGCTTGATAAAATTGATATTATTGCTTCTAGAGTTGATAGACTTGCCTCCGATGTTGATCTTTTAAAATTGAAAGTTATGCCTAATAATGATATTGATAATAAGATTACTACTACAGCAAATGCCATCCAAGTTAGAATTTATGAGAATATAAGATTAATGGCTGAATTGCGTGCTAGGTGGGACAGAGAAGAAAATGAAAAACTAGCTAAAGAGAATAATGTAGCTAAAGTTTGGACTATTACCACCATTAGTAATGATAATGATTCACATGTTGCTGCACCTCCTACTATCAATGGTAAAATAATTGGTGTTGGCAATGTTTCTACTCCTAGTGCAAAGCGTACAAAACTACCTGAAATTGTTAAAACTGCTGAAACTGCTTGTGATAAAACTGCTGAAATTTTTTCCAACCTTGGGGCCAATGATCCCATTGCTGTAGCTCATAATGATTTAGATTTTGATGATTGTCACATCTCTGAAGTTATAAAGTTCTTACAAAAACTTGCTAAAAGTCCTAATGCTAGTGCTATAAATTTAGCCTTTACAAAACATATTACAAATGCTCTCATAAAAGCTAGAGAAGAGAAACTAAAACTTGAAACTTCTATTCCTAGAAAGTTAGAAGATGGTTGGGAGCCCATCATTAAAATGAAATTCAATGACTTTGAATGTAATGCTTTATGTGATCTTGGTGCAAGTATTTCTGTTATGCCTAAAAAGATTTATGATATGCTTGACTTGCCACCATTGAAGAATTGTTATTTGGATGTTAATCTTGCCGATAATGTTAAAAAGAAACCTTTGGGGAGGATTGATAATGTGCGCATTATGGTTAACAATAACCTTGTCCCCGTTGATTTTGTTGTCTTGGATATCGAATGCAATGCATCTTGTCCTATTGTGTTGGGAAGACCTTTTCTTCGAACCGTTGGTGCTTGTTATTGATATGAGGGAAGGTAATATTAAATATCAATTTCCTCTCAAGAAAGGTATGGAACACTTCCCTAGAAAGAGAATGAAGTTGCCTTTTGATTCTATTATTAGAACAAGTTATGATGTTGATGCTTCTACTCTTGATGTTACTTGATTTGCACTTTTCGCGCCTAGGCTGAAAGGCGTTAAAGAAAAGCGCTTATGGGAGACAACCCATGTTTTTACTACAGTACTTTGTTTTATATTTGAGTCTTGGAAGTTGTTTACTACTGTAGCAACCTCTCCTTATCATGTTTTTGTGCCAAGTAAAGTTTCTATGTTATAGTTGATGTTATATTTGGGATCGCTGCGCAGAAACAACATTGCTGTCTGTCACGAATCTGGGCACAAGTCTCTGTAGAAAATTCTAAAAAATCTGCCAATTTACGAGCGTGATCCACAGATAATTACGCAACTTTCATTAGTTTTGAGTTTTTCCATTTGAGCAAGTCTGGTGCCACTTTAAAATTCGTCTTTACGGACTGTTCTGTTTTTGACAGATTCTGCCTTTTATTTCGCATTGCCTCTTTTGCTATGTTGGATGAATTTCTTTGATCCATTAATGTCCAGTAGCTTTATGCAATGTCCAGAAGTGAAAAGAATGTTTGTGTCACCTCTGAATGTGTAAACTTTTATTGTGCACTAACCCTCTAATGAGTTTGCTTGAAGTTTGGTGTGAAGGAAGTTTTCAAGGGTCAAGAGAGGAGTATGATATACTATGATCAAGAGGAGTGAAAGCTCTAAGCTTGGGGATGCCCCCGTGGTTCAACCCTGCATATTCTAAGAAGACTCAAGCGTCTAAGCTTGGGGATGCCCAAGGCATCCCCTTCTTCATCGACAACATCATCAGGTTCCTCCCTTGAAACTATATTTTTATTCGGTCACATCTTGTGTTCTTTACTTGGAGCGTCGGTTTGTTTTTGTTTTTGTTTTTGTTTGAATAAAATGGATCCTAGCATTCACCTTGTGGGAGAGAGACACGCTCCGTTGTTGCATATGGACAAATATGTCCTTAGGCTTTACTCATAATGTTCATGGCGAAGTTTTTTTTTCGTTAAATTGTTATATGGTTGGAATTGGAAAATGCTACATGTAGTAATTCTAAAATGTCTTGGATAATGTGATACTTGGCAATTGTTGTGCTCATGTTTAAGCTCTTGCATCATATACTTTGCACCCATTAATGAAGAAATACATAGAGCTTGCTAAAATTTGATTTGCATATTTGGTCTCTCTAAGGTCTAGATAATATCTAGTATTGAGTTTTGAACAACAAGGAAGACGGTGTAGAGTCTTATAATGTTTACAATATGTCTTTTATGTGAGTTTTGCTGCACCGGTTCATCCTTGAGTTTGCTTCAAATAACCTTGCTAGCCTAAACCTTGTATCGAGAGGGAATACTTCTCATGCATCCAAAATCCTTGAGCCAACCACTATGCCATTTGTGTCCACCATACCTACCTACTACATGGTATTTCTCCGCCATTCCAAAGTAAATTGCTTGAGTGCTACCTTTAAAATTTCCATTCACCTTTGCAATATATAGCTCATGGGACAAAATAGCCTTAAAAACTATCGTAGTATTGAATATGTACTTATGCACTTTATCTCTTATTAAGTTGCTTGTTGTGCGATAACCATGCTTCGGGGAACGCCATCAACTATTCTTTGTTGAATATCGTGTGAGTTGCTATGCATGTCCGTCTTGTCTGAAGGATCTATCACCTTAATGATTGGAGCATGCATATTGTTAGAGAAGAACATTGGGCCGCTAACTAAAGCCATGAATCATGGTTGAAGTTTCAGTTTTGGACATATATCCTCAATCTCATATGAGAATAATAATTATTGCTACATGCTTATGCATTTAAGAGGAGTCCATTATCCGTTGTCCATGTTGTCCCGGTATGGATGTCTAAGTTGAGAATAATCAAAAGCGAGAAATCCAAAATGCGAGCTTTCTCCTTAGACCTTTGTACGAGCGGCATGGAGGTACCCCTTTGTGACACTTGGTTGAAACATGGCATTGCAAAGATCCGGTAGTCCAAGCTAAGTAGGACAAGGTGCGGGCACTATTAGTATACTATGCATAAGGCTTGCAACTTGTAAGATATAATTTACATAACTCATATGCTTTATTACTACCGTTGACAAAATTGTTTCATGTTTTCAAAATAAAAGCTCTAGCACAAATACAACAATCGATGCTTTCCTCTTTGAAGGACCTTTCTTTTACTTTTATGTTGAGTCAGTTCACCTATCTCCCTCCACCTCAAGAAGCAAACACTTGTGTGAACTGTGCATTCATTCCTACATACTTGCATATTGTACTTGTTATATTACTTTATGTTGACAATATCCATGAGATATACATGTTATAAGTTGAAAGCAACCGCTGAAACTTAATCTTCCTTTGTGTTGCTTCAACACCTTTACTTTGATTTATTGCTTTATGAGTTAACTCTTATGCAAGACTTATTGATGCTTGTCTTGAAGTACTATTCATGAAAAGTCTTTGCTTTATGATTCACTTGTTTACTCATGTCATTACCATTGTTTTGATCGCTGCATTCATTACATATGTTTACAAATAGTATGATCAATATTATGATGGCATGTCACTTCAGAAATTATCTTTGTTATCGTTTTACTCGCTCGGGACGAGCGAAACTAAGCTTGGGATGCTGATACGTCTCCAACGTATCGATAATTTCTTATGTTCCATGCTACTTTATTGATGATACCTACATGTTTTATGCACATTATATGTCGTATTTACGCATTTTCTGGAACTAACCTATTAACAAGATGCCGAAGAGCCAGTTGCTGTTTTCTGCTGTTTTTGTTTTCAGAAATCCTAGTAACGAAATATTCTCGGAATTGGACGAAATCAACGCCCAAGGTCCTATTTTTGCACGAAGCTTCCAGAAGAGCGAAGGAGAGTCGAAGTGGGGCCACGAGGTGGCGACACCACAGGGCGGCGCGGCCCAGGCCCTGGCCGCGCCGACCTATGGTGTGGGCCCCTCGTGCCGCCTCTTGACCTGCCCTTCCGCCTACAAATAGCCTCCGTCGCGAAACTCCCAGTACCGAGAGCCACGATACGGAAAACCTTCCAGAGACGTCGCCGCCGCGAATCCCATCTCGGGGGATTCGGGAGATCGCCTCCGGCACCCTGCCGGAGAGGGGATTCATCTCCCGGAGGACTCTACACCGCCATGGTCGCCTCCGGAGTGATGAGTGAGTAGTTCACCCCTGGACTATGGGTCCATAGCAGTAGCTAGATGGTCGTCTTCTCCTAATTGTGCTTCATTGTTGGATCTTGTGAGCTGCCTAACATGATCAAGATCATCTATCCGTAATTCTATATGTTGTGTTTGTCGGGATCCGATGGATAGAGAATACTATGTTATGGTGATTATCAATCTATTGTTTATGTGTTGTTTATGATCTTGCATGCTCTCCGTTATTAGTAGAGGCTCTGGCCAAGTTTTTGCTCTTAACTCCAAGAGGGAGTATTTATGCTCGATAGTGGGTTCATGCCTTCATTGACACCTGGGACAGGGACAGAAAGTTCTAAGGTTGTGATGTGCTGTTGCCACTAGGGATAAAACATTGATTCTATGTCTAAGGATGTAGTTGTCGATTACATTACGCACCATACTTAATGCAATTGTCCGTTGCTTTGCAACTTAATACCGAATGGGGTTCGGATGATAACCTCGAAGGTGGACTTTTTAGGCATAGATGTAGTTGGATGGCGGTCTATGTACTTTGTCGTAATGCCCAATTAAATCTCACTATATTTATCATATCATGTATATGCATTGTTATGCCCTTCTCTATTTGTCAATTGCCCGACTGTAATTTGTTCACCCGACATGCTTTTATCTTATGGGAGAGACACCTCTAGTGAACTGTGGACCCCGGTCCTATTCTTTACATCGCATACAATCTACTGCAATACTTGTTTTACTGTTTTCTTGCAAACAATCATCTTCCACACAATACGGTTAATCCTTTGTTACAGCAAGCCGGTGAGATTGACAACCTCACTGTTTCGTTGGGGCAAAGTACTTGGGTTGTGTTGTGCATGTTCCACGTTGGCGCCGGAATCCCTGTTGTTGCGCCGCATCACATTTCGCCACCATCAACCTTCAACGTGCTTCTTGACTCCTACTGGTCCGATTAAACCTTGGTTTCTTAATGAGGGAAACTTGCCACTGTGCGCATCATACCTTCCTCTTGGGGTTCCCAACGGACGTGTACATCTACGCGCATCAAGGCCCGGCTGCCACCGGCTGGTAGGACAAAAGATGTTGTGCAAGTTTCTCATTGCGAGCACGTACGACTATATACGGAACACATGCCTATGGATTGATTAGTACTTGGATACCGCTTTATTATTATCTGCAAATGCCCTACCATGATTGTTATATGAATTCTCTTATCCATGCAACGCCCGTTCATCCATCCCTGTGCCTACAGTATTTTAATCCTGCTGTTTACTATAATCACTACTGCTGTCTTTATTTCATTGCTGTTGTTATTTCATTATTCCTACTACTATAAAATTGTTGCTACTGATAAACTCTTGCGAGCAAGTCTGTTTCCAGGTGCAGCTGAATTGACAACTCCGTTGTTAAGGCTTACAAGTATTCTTTGTCTCCCCTTGTGTCGAATCAATAAATTGGGTAATACTTCCCTCGAAGACTGTTGCGACCCCCTATACTTGTGGGTCATCAAGACTATTTTCTGGCGCCGTTGCCGGGGAGCATAGCTTTATTTGCAAGTTCACTTGGATTGATATTGTTCGCTGCAAATCCTCCATCATGGGTAAACCTCGCGATACTAAAGTCGCCATATTATCATCCACTACAAGAAAAGGTACAACTACGAGTACCTCTCGCTGCTCTTGATTCACCATCCGTGATAAGTCAACTTGTTTCACCACCACAAGCTTCACGTGTTGGTATTTCTGCTGAATCTGAAAATTCCTCTGATAATTTTGATGATGCTTCTACTGTGCTTGATAATACTGGTTCATTAGGTCCTTTTCTAGATGCTACAATTGCTAGGTCTAGACAAATTGAAAATACTAAAACTCCTAATGAAAATACTGTTACACCCGTTAATTCACCTGATACTGATGATCTTGATGAAGATCATGTGGAACTTGATGATGATTTTATTGATAAATGCAATGCTACTACTAGTACAAGTAACCTTAAAAAGCTTATTGCACAACATGTTGTTAGATATAAACTGTCTCCTGATCCTAAATTTGCCACATCTCCTATAAACATTAAGGATAAAGATTATGACTTTTCTCTTGATTTATCTCATATATCTATTGTTGAGAAAACACCTTTCTGTGGTACTGAAAAAGAGAGTGCTGTAGAACATATGAATGAGCTTTCTACTTTAAGTAGCTTGTTTTCTGATGATGTTAAGATGCGAACTTATTTTGTTGCTAAGATTTTTCCTTTCTCATTAAAGGATGATGCTAAGATTTGGTATAATAATTTGCCTCCTGATTCTATTGATAGTCCAAGTTGTTTGCTTGATGTTTTCTTTCGAAAATACTTTCCCGCTAGTGCTCAACATATTGCTCTGCAGAGAATTTATAGTTTTGATCAAGAAGATGGAGAGAAATTGCCTGAAGCTTGGGCAAGATTTTGCTCTCTTATTAGAGCTCGGCCTGGACATGATTTGGAGAAGCATGATTTACTTGATATATTTTATAGTTGACTAACCATTGAGTCTAGGGCATACCTGGATAGTTGTGCTGATTGTGTTTTCAGGAAGAGAACTCCGGACGAAGCTGAAGAATTATTGGCTAAGATAAGCAAAAATCATGATGATTGGTCTACACCTGAACCAACCCCGACACCAATATTGAAGAAGAGGGGTATGATTGAATTAAATGATGAAGATATGAGGGAAGCCAAGAAATCTCTTATGGAGAAGGGTATTAAATCTGAAGATGTGAAGAATTTGCCTCCAATAGAAGACCTATGTAAGATAATTCCCCCTTCATCTACAATTGAGGTACATTCTCTTCAACGCTTTGATAGAGGAGATATCCCGTATTCAAAACCTCCTGATCAATGTTTAGATGAATTTGATAATTATATTGTTAAGCAAAATAATTTTAATATGAGAGTAGAGAATCATCTAATGGAAAATTCTCAAGCTATTAGTAAATTGCATGATATTGTGGAGAGAACCTCCAATGATGTTAAGATGCTTGTTAAACATTTTAATATGATTCAAACTCAAATTGATCAACTTACTAAAGTGCAAAATGACTTGTTAAAAAATACTCATGAAGAAAAACATGCTTATGAAGTAACAACTAGAGGCGGTGTTTCTACCCAGGATCCTCTATATCCCGAAGGGCACCCCAAAAGAATTGAACAAGATTCTCAACGAACTAAAGAAACTAGTAGTCCTTCTAAGAAAAAGAAGAAGAAACATAAAACTGTTGTAGAATCCTCTGAACCTGTTAATGATCCTAATAGTATTTCTATTTCTGATGCTGAAACTGAAAGTGGTAATGAACATGATGAAGATAATGATAAGAATGATACTCCTGATAAAGAAGAAATTGAAAAAGAACCTGAAAAACATGCTAAAAATAAAAAGTACACTAAAGAAGATTTTATTACAAAGAAACATGGTAATGAAAGAGAGCCTTGGGTTCAAAAGCAAATGCCTTTTCCTGCTAAGAAACTGAAATCAAAGGAGGAGGAACATTATAATAAATTTTGTGATTGGATGAAACCTTTATTTTTGCAAATCCCTTTGACTGATGCTATTAAATTGCCTCCTTATTCAAAGTATATGAAAGATATTGTCTCTAACAAAAGGAAAATTCCTAATGAGGAGATTTCCACTATGCTCGCTAATTACTCTTTCAATGGTAAGGTTCCAAAGAAGCTGGGAGACCCAGGTATACCGACTATTCCTTGTTCCATCAAGAATAATTATGTTAGAACTGCTCTATGTGATTTGGGAGCAGGAGTTAGTGTGATGCCTTTTTCTCTTTACAAGAGACTTGATTTAGATAAGTTGATACCAACTGATATATCTTTGCAAATGGCTGATAAATCTACTGCTATTCCTGTTGGTGTATGTGAAAATGTTCCTATTCAAGTTACTCAAAATTGCTTAATATTAACTGATTTTGTTGTGTTGGAAATGCCTGAAGATGATAATATGTCTATTATTCTTGGAAGACCCTTTCTTAATACTGCAGGGGCTGTTATTGAATGCAATAAAGGAAAAGTTACTTTAAATGTTGATGACAAGGAACATACTGTCTATTTTCCCAAGAAGATTGATAAAGTATATGGAGTTAATACAATTTGTAATGTGAAAACTATCAAGGTGGGATCATTTGATTGTCCTATATATGAGCCTAAAGAAGAATATCGAACTCTTGTGATTGGATCCATATCAATTCAATATAAGGTAACATGATTGATTTGAGGTTTATTTCTTCTTATGTCATATAAAATTTATTTGGTAGCAAGACCTGATCAACCTTGTTAACAAGTATATTTTAATGCATAAGAGAGCTAAACAACACTTATTTCTTCCTCCACTTGTTTTACTTGCTGTAGCACTTTTTGTTTTGCAAGATGCTTTAGTTGTTCAAGATTTTGGAAATCATTTTCCTGCGCTGTAATAATTACTTTAACACCTGAAAATGTGCATTTTTCGAAGTTCTCAAAAATTTACAAAAATTATATTGGTAGTCTTATTTTTCGAAGGGGCACCTGGGAGCACCTGGGGATGACCAGTGGGGCACCCCAGGGTGGCACCCCACAGGCCGGCGTGGCCAGCAAGGGGGGCGCGCCACCCTATGGTGTGGGCCCCTCCTTGCCCCACTTTTTCACTTCTTCCTCCCAGCTCACTCCCTCTCCCGAAAAAACTCGCACCAGCTTTCTCTCACTCGCGTTTCTGCTCAAGAGCTCAAGATTTCTCGATCTCTTTGCTCAGCCCAGATTTCTGTCTGAAATTTGGCACATTTGCTCTCCGGTATGTGACTCCTTTGATTATCCAATTAGAATTTTGTTTGGTTGAGTATATCTTGAATATTTTGCTGTTGTAGGTAACATGTTTAGTGAGCTTGCATGCTTGTTCTAAGTGGTAGAAACTAGTTTTGATGCATGTTTAGTACTCTAGCAAGTTCCTATAGTAGTTTCCCTCAATTATATACCTTGAAATCAAATTTTATAATGATTGTTGAAAAATTTCAGAAAAGGAAAATGGACAACCACAACTTTGGAGAGGTGTTCGAAAGAGAGACGACAAGCACGGGGAGGCCCTCGAGGGAATCCACTCGGATTAGACGATCCTATAATGAGGACGTCATTGCACCGAGCTTCGAACCCGAAGAAGACAATGGAGCCCCTAACGCTTCATCTTTCCCATGTTATAACTTTTTGAGTAATGCAGGGTTGTTGGATGATTTCTTGACTCTCGTTGGTAAGGCGGGTTTAACCACCTATATGGAGGATGAGAGGAAGCAATACTACATGCTCACTAAAATCTTTGTGGAGAGCTTCAAGTTCAACAACAAGCACTATCACCCGACAGTTGCATTCAGGATCTATGGTAATCCTATTACTATGAAGTTGAAGGATTTTTGTGCTGCATTGGATATTGCCCATGTAGGTACAACAAAGAAGATCGAGAAAAACCGCAAGGCTTTGCTGGAGCTCTATCGAGAAATCACCAATGATGATTGCCGCACCATTCAACGTGGCAAGATAAGAAACATCCAACTCCCCGCCATTAAGTATTTTGCTTAATACCTTGCTACTAGCATTCTTGGTAGGGAGAATACTAGTAATATTTCTAGTTATCATCTTGCTTTCTTAATTGCTGCACTCACTGGAGAGACACCTTATCATCTTGGTGCTCTTGTTGCTCGCCGTTTGTCTAACAAGGGGCCTATTTTTGGAGGAATAGTTGCATCGCGTATTTTGGCACATCTAGATCTTCCTCTTGACCCTACTGATGTGGAACTAACCCCTGCTAGGTTAGATATTGCTGCTATGAAGAGTCACCAATTTGTTACAACTGACTCTAGTATGGATAATATTGTCTATAGAATGTTATTTGCTGACGGGGATGAGAGGGAAGTCCTCTTGCCCCAAACCGATTTGTTCAGTGTTCACAGGGAACCATGTTCGCGCTCTAAGGAGGAGGTGGATGAGCAATTGAAGATACAAGGCTTCCACCAGCAACATGACTCCGAGGACGCCGAGCCCTCCTACGACTACACCGTCACGTATCCTGTTGCTTCTTCCAGCACATACCCAGAACAGGGTCCTTCTTCGTCATACTACGGAGACACCACTTCATGGGGACCGTGAGAATGATCTCCACTTAGGCCAAAAGCCTAAGCTTGGGGGGAGATATACCGGCATCACTCATTCTTTGCATATTATGGTTGCTGGATACTTGTACATACTTGTTTAGTTTCTTAAAGTGGTTTTCTAATGAGAGGGAGATGATATTTGGGGAAGTGCTGTCCGAAAACAGATTCTGGGCTGTTACCAAAAAAATTTCGTACGCACAGCCAGAACGTTATTTTGAGTTGAAAATTTTTGTGCATGTTCCCCAGGTTGTTATCTAACTTTCATTAGTTGAACACTTTTCGAACTGAGCAATGGAAGATTTTTGTAAAAATCGATTTCTCTACTGCTGTCAGGTTTTGGCAGATTTCTGTCATCCTGCTTTTATGTGTTTCTGTTAGTTTGTATTCTCTTGTTTTTGCTTTGCTTCTTTGCAAAAACACAAAAAGACCAAAAATATTTCTGTTGTTTCTCTTCACCATTTGTTTACTTGGTTCTTTGCTCTTATTTTACTTTATTTGCTATCGTTGGTTTGCTATAAGAAAATCCAAAAAGATTTTGCTTTGTTTGCTTGTTTCGTTTTGTTCTTGTTTCTAACCCGAAAACACCAAAAATATTTGTTGTTCTTCTTTGGTTTTGTAAAGTTCATTAGGGAGTTCAGAGGTCTCCGGTGGTTGGAGCTTGGTTTCATTCCATATTATTATTCAAGCTGCACAAGTGAAGGGCAATAATGACGATCTACGGCAATTTGACTGCGGTGAGAGGCTGGTATGAACTCTATTTGTTTTCATTTTTGTACATATACTCATCCATGTGAGCATGCTTAGTTGGTTCATGTGATGTATATGTCATTTAATGAAAGTCTAGTAGTTCATGATCTCTCATGATTAGTTCCAATCTATTAATAATGAGTAGCATGTCATGAATATTTGCTTGCATTGTTTTATTCATAGATAGGTATGACATTGTGGTATCCTCCTCTAAATAATTCACTTGAATCGACTTGGCACATGCTCACGCATGCATATGACTAAACAAAAGTCAATTAAGCCTCGATGATTTACTTTGCTTCAGAGTTCTTGTATCACTTTTATGCCCCAGTTAATTTTATTTTGTCACAAGCATGATTATGACAGTTATTGCTCTCTTGATTGTCGCTTCCCAGTCTATTGCTAGCCTTCACTTGTACTGAGCGGGAACGCTGCTCGTGCTTCCA
The DNA here is from genome assembly GCF_022539505.1 of Lolium rigidum. NCBI lineage: Eukaryota > Viridiplantae > Streptophyta > Magnoliopsida > Poales > Poaceae > Lolium > Lolium rigidum. The sequence continues at coordinate 256,387,889 of NC_061510.1, forward strand.
AACACCTGAAAACCAAGTTGTTCCAAAGTGTCCACCATAAATACCTATGCATGGCATTTCAAACCATTCCAAGTAAATTCTCATGTGCTACCTTTAAACCTTCAAACTACTTCTCAATTTGTGTTAATGTTTTACTAGCCGTCAACCCGTGCCACCGCACGGGCTAGGTTATTTCAAATACATTAGTAGATTTCTTTTTGTTAAACATAGAATTAATAATAAAAATAATATAATTATTTGAAAGACTTTCTAATGAGCATTTTTTATCATTTAAACACAACATTCACATAGTTGCACTTTCTAATAACATATATATTTCACTTTAAAAGGTTAATCCCAGGAAATCGGACAAAGCTTGTGTAGAAATTTAAATGCTAAAAATTTGTTAGCTCTCAAATTCTTATGTTCAAGTATATTAAGTGAATTTATTTCTTTGGATACAATGAGTAACGCTCCAATATAAAAAATGGTACTAAGAGAAAGATATTATTCAGTTGTCTATAAAAGGTGCATTAGTTCCTTAATTGTAGTGCATAATTGTTAAACAATGCGGAGGGTACCATGATGCACATAATCATGTTATTCTATGGAAAACCTGAACAAACTTGGGGCCAGGAGTTACAACCATGTTTATATAAGGTTTTTTCAGCTCTATTCATGTGGATATTAGAAATAAAGTTGGTAGTGAAATACAGCCCAAACAACAAACGTTGGAAAAAAATATTTGTAAAATATATGAAAATAAATTCAAATGTATGAACATTGATCCTTACGGACTATGCCCATGTTCTCAAGATGATACATCAATGAGATTGTATATTTCTTCACTTAATTAGTATTGTCCATCTTCGCCCCATTGTAGCGAACTGACGCATCTGAGGTTGACCTTGCATTTTACGATGAAGATTTTAATTCTTTCCAAGTTAAATTAATATCTGAAAATTATAAATACATATTAAAATGGAAGTTCATTCATAGTTAAAAATCAATTGTTTGATATGAAGGGTCATAAACAGAAATATATGCAAGATTTTATGAAAAAACCTTGTGAAAATGTCTTCCTTGGATGATATGCATCTGATATCAGGCAATGCCAACAACTGGGCTGATGCTATTTCTCCGCGACTGTTCCGAATAGATCTCTCAGCATCCCTCATTTTTTACCTTCCAATGAGGCTTGTAGGTTATTTATTTTTCAAATATAAAAAGTGCAATCGTGAAAGTTTGCATTGAATGATTCAAAAAATAATATTACTGCAATATAATTAAGTAGTTAAGCATCTGAATTAATAATAAAACGTGCATACCTGTCAAACGGGCATGTATCTAAAACATTGTAAATTTTAGATGCAACAATTTTTGGTGATTCCATACACAAAAAGGACACAATATGAATTATTTATTGATAAGCAAAGAAAAGGAAAAGGAAATTATTTGATGAGGAAATATTAGTCACTGAAGTCGATTGTGGTTCTAAAAATTTGTACTCCGTAAATCTGAAAGACTTACACTATGTGTGCTAGCCTTTTCTTCTACGTGTGTGAAACACAAATCGACTAAATTACCAGCATCCATGTACTCATATACTAATAACCATTATGCTATTTTTGTTTGCATTATTTACATTGAAGCGATGCGATTGAGTGGTCAAATAGAATCATCAGCTCTTTTATGCATATCATCCAAAACTATGTATCATTTAGTTTTCTGGATACTCACCCATATTTATATTTGTATGGTACAAATCAAAAAGATGCAGAAACAAAACTTCCGCGGGGAATACCTTTCATAAGCAGTATTAAATAGGTATTAACTCAAACAATCGACAACAAATAAACATCCCTTCTTTCTTGAATCTGTCACCATGCAAACCTGAAGAATTTTACTAAACTTTGCCCTTCATGTCACATCAAACATAAACTGCATAAGTAAACTAATAGTTGACTTGTGGTGGAATAACTGAGTAAATCTGAAATGTAACAACTCCCGAACATAGATAGTACTCCCTCTGTCTTATAAAAACTTGTCTTAACATTTTCTAAATTTGAATGCATCTAAACACCATTTAGCATGTAGATACTTTCAAATTTAGAAATATTTAGTACAACTTTTATAGAACGGAGAGAGTAGTATTAATTGGTACTTTTTGAGGAAGACGGGAAGGATCATTCTCTCAGGAAATACATCAGGAAAAATGATTTAAAACCTATTCCCTCCGTCCCCGAATAAGTGTACATTTTTTTTATTTTCTTGAAGTCAAACATATTTTACTTTAACCAATTTTTTTACAGAAATAGCTACACATGTGTTATTAAATTACTATATGCCAAGATGAATCTAGCGATACTGATTTGCCTTTATAAATGCTATTAGTTGTTTCTACAGAGTTAGTCAAATAAATAAAGTTTAACTGAGACAAAATAAAAGGTAAACTTATTCATGGATGGAGAGTACATGGTTAAAAAACTGCATAGCTTAGTCCTTACCTTCTGAATATGATCGGATCAATCACGAACAAATCCTTACCAGATTATCTCTAACGCAATGACAGTATAGACTCTAGGAGGAAGTTGCCAGCTTTAATGTCAGGAATAAATCAAGCTGAGCCGGCGGCATAGAACAACATGTGACCAATCTTTGCATCCAGCTGCCATCTACGTAGTCAGGATGTGAACTGATACACTTGATCCACGTATCCTAAGAGGAGAAGAGGTGGCACGGCAGAATTGCAGGAGGAAGCAACGGCGGACGTAGGGGCGTACGGGTGAACGGCGACTGGAGCTGATCCATCTCGTTAGTATTGCGCCGGCCGTACACGATAAGCATAATTTTTTTTCCAAAGCAACCGGATAAGACTCAAGAAGCTTGTTTAGATTTATGTCGGTAGCATATTGAACGGTAGTCTACATATTCATCGTATATCTCTGGGACTCTCCAAAATCTTCTTGACAGGTGCGTATATTTATTTGGACGCTTCGGGACTGCCATATAAATGTAACGTGTCAACCTAACTTCTTATGTACCATACTTACATTATAAATCATGACTCTCTAGATTAATCATAACCTTAAATTTTAGATCTAACTGTCTTAATTATTCTGATGATGTGGATTAACATGGAGTCTTTAACGGTGCCTCCAATTAGTAAATATAAGATATAAGATAGCTCATGAGGAAATATGTGGTGTTTTATCTTTCAACCTTGTCATTTACTCCGGACAGACTTTCACCAATGGACTAGTGGCACATCCGCTTATCCAATAATTTTGCAAAAAGAGCTGGCAACGGGGTTCCCAGCCCCAATTAATTAACCTTCATTAATAATTCTCTTCACATGTTTTGCTCTGATTCATCAGTAAGCAACTTAACCTGCAAATAGACACTTCCCCATGGTGAATGTTGGAAGGCACCCGAGGATTTGGTTAGCCATGGCTTGTGTAAGCAAAGGTTGGGGGAGTGTCATCCATAATGAAACTAAAATGCATGTGTAAACAAAAGAAAAGAGGGATGATCTACCTTGCTGGTAGAGATGACGTCCTTCATGGGAGCCGCTCTTGAGAGTCTGGTTGGCGAGGTGGTTAGAATACCCACTATCATTCGTTGACAACAACAAACACCTCTCAAAATAATTTTATTTCTGTCTTTGAAAAATGAAAAGCTCTAGCACATGTTAATCCCTGCTTCCCTCTGCGAAGGGTCAATCTTTTACTTTTATGTTGAGTCACCATCCTTTCTTTGAGTACCTTCTTGAGAGCATAACTGTCATTCTTAGTATAATATGCTTGCCCTAAAATATGATCAGCTGTGGTATAACTTTGATGCTTTTATCTCTGACAATTTTACTTCTAGTCTTTCTATGAACTTCAGAGGTGTCTGGGCATTTATGTTTTGCTGTACAAATACAGGCAAGCGAGATACCACTTTATCATATCTTTCTATGAACATTGCAATCCTGCTTATAGAAGTGTTTCATGATGCTTGTTATTGGTTTGTTTGTATCTTTTTCATGATTGACACAGTTACTAGATGACTTTATTTGCATGTACCCTATTATGAATTGCTTAAGCGCTTACCATATCATGAGAATATTTACATCATATGAACAAATGTGTTCGTGAAAGTTCTTTTATCGCACTCAGTTGTTAACTGAATTGCTTGACGATAAGCAATAAGCTAAGCTTGGGGGGAGTTGATACGTCCAAAACGTATCTACTTTCCCCAACACTTTTGCTATTGTTTTGCCTCTAATTTGTGTATTTTGGATACAACTAACACGGACTAACGCTGTTTTCAGCAGAATTGTACTGGTGTCTCGTTTTTGTGCAGAAATTCGACTTTCAGGAAAAACCCTAGAAATAATCGCAATGGGCCTATTTTCACCGTGAAGATGAGAGGCCAAAAGGGCGAACCAAGGGGGCCCGTGGCCCCCAGACCACAGGCCGGCGCGGCCTGGAGGGGGGCGCGCCGCCCTATGGTCTGGGCGCCTCGGCGGCCCCCCGACACTCCCCTTTCGACTACAAAACCTCTTCGACCTAAAAACGCCAGGGGGTTCGACCATATTTCCAGAAGACATCCAGTACGCCGCCGCCATCGCGAAACTCCGCCTCGGGACCAGAAACTCCGTTCTGGCACTCCGCCGGGATGGGGAATTGGAGGGGATCATCGCCGTCATAACCACCGACGCCTCTCCATCGACCAGCCATGTTTCCCCCATCCATGTGTGAGTAATTCCCCCGCTGTAGGCTGAAGGGGATGGTAGGGATTGGATGAGATTGATCATGTAATAGTCATAAGATTGTTAGGGCATGGTACCTAGTATCCGTAGAAGTTACTTTTATGATATTGTTGCAACTTGTTATGCTTAATGCTTGTCACTAGGGCCCGAGTGCCATGATCTCAGATCTGAACATGTTATTGTTTCATCATGATATGCATTGTTTTATGATCTTACCTACAAGTTGTATACACACGTTGCTGTCCGAAACCCGAGGCCCCAAAGTGACAAGAATTGGGACAACCGGAGGGGAAGGCGGTGATGTGAGGATCACATGTGTTCACGGAGTGTTAATTCTTTGCTCCGGTACTCTATTAAAATGAGTACCTTAATTTCCAGTAGTTTCCCTAGAGGCCCGGCTGCCACCGGCTGGTAGGACAAAAGATGTTGTGCACGTTTCTCATTGCGAGCACGTACGACTATATACAGAACACATGCCTATGGATTGATTAGTACTTGGATACCGCTTTATTATTATCTGCAAATGCCCTACCATGATTGTTATATGAATTCTCTTATCCATGCAACGCCCGTTCATCCATCCCTGTGCCTACAGTATTTTAATTCTGCTGTTTACTATAATCACTACTCGCTGTCTTTATTTCACTCGCTCGTCGTTATTTCATTATTCCTATCACTATAAAACTGTTGCTACTGATAAACTCTTGCGAGCAAGTCTGTTTCCAGGTGTAGCTGAATTGACAACTCCGCTGTTAAGGCTTACAAGTATTCTTTGTCTCCCCTTGTGTCGAATCAATAAATTGGGTAATACTTCCCTCGAAGACTGTTGCGATCCCCTATACTTGTGGGTCATCAATACCGCAGAGCTCCAAGGTCCTTCACTTCAAATTCTTTTGCTAAATGATGCTTCAAATCACTGATTTCCTCAAAGTCATTGCCTGTTATCACAATATCATCAACATACACTATTAACACAGCAACTTTATCATCATCATCATGTTTGTAGAATAATGTATGGTCAGCGTTGCTCTGCTGGTAACCTCTTTTCAGCATGGCTTGCCTAAAACGGTCAAACCACATCCTTGGTGATTGTTTCAGACCATACAATGATCGACACAGCCGTAAGACCTTTCTAGAATTTTGCTTTAGTTCAAAACCAGGTGGAATGTCCATATACACTTCCTCGCGGAGATCACCATGAAGGAAGGAATTTTTAACATCCATCTGATAGATATTCCAATCAAGATTTGCAGCACAAGAAATGAGTGTCCTTATTGAATTCATCTTTGCTACAGGCGCAAATGTCTCCTTGATACGTCTCCAACGTATCGATAATTTCTTATGTTCCATGCTACATTATTGATGATATCTACATGTTTTATGCACATTATATGTCGTATTTACGCATTTTCTGGAACTAACCTATTAACAAGATGCCGAAGAGCCGATTCTTGTTTTCTCGCTGTTTTTGGTTTCGAAATCCTAGTAACTAAATATTCTCGGAATTGGACGAAATCAACGCCCGTGGTCCTATTTTTGCACGAAGCTTCCAGAAGTCCGAAGAGGAAACGAAGTGGGGCCACGAGGCGACGACACGCTAGGGCGGCGCGGCCTGGGCCTGGGCCGCGCCGGCCTGTGGTGTCGCCACCTCGTGTGGCCCCCTGACTTGCCCTTCCACCTACTTAAAGCCTCCGTCGCGAAACCCCTAGTACCGAGAGCCACGATACGGAAAACCTTACTAAGACGCCGCCGCCGCGAATCCCATCTCGGGGGATTCAGGAGATCGCCTCCGGCACCCTGCCGGAGAGGGGATTCATCTCCCGAAGGACTCTTCATCGCCATGATCGCCTCCGGAGTGATAAGTGAGTAGTTCACCCCTGGACTATGGGTCCATAGCAGTAGCTAGATGGTCGTCTTCTCCTAATTGTGCTTCATTGTTGGATCTTGTGAGCTGCCTAACATGATCAAGATCATCTATCTGTAATTCTATATGTTGTGTTTGTCGGGATCCGATGAATAGAGAATACCATGTTATGGTGATTATCAATCTATTGTTTATGTGTTGTTTATGATCTTGCATGCTCTCCGTTATTAGTAGAGGCTCTGGCCAAGTTTTTACTCTTAACTCCAAGAGGGAGTATTTATGCTCGATAGTGGGTTCATGCCTTCATTGATACCGGGACGTGTGACGTAAAGTTCTAAGGTTGTGATGTGCTGTTGCCACTAGGGATAAAACATTGATTCTATGTCTAAGGATGTAGTTGTCGATTACATTACGCACCATACTTAATGCAATTGTCTGTTGCTTTGCAACTTAATACTGAAAGGGGTTCGGATGATAACCTGAAGGTGGACTTTTTAGGCATAGATGCAGTTGGATGGCGGTCTATGTACTTTGTCGTAATGCCCTGATTAAATCTCACTATATTTATCATATCATGTATATGCATTGTTATGCCCTTTTCTATTTGTCAATTGCCCGACTGTAATTTGTTCACCCAACATGCTTTTATCTTATGGGAGAGACACCTCTAGTGAACTGTGGACCCCGGTCCTATTCTTTACATCGCATACAATCTCATCGCAATACTTGTTTTACTCGTTTTCTTGCAAACAATCATCTTCCACACAATACGGTTAATCCTTTGTTACAGCAAGCCGGTGAGATTGACAACCTCACTGTTTCGTTGGGGCAAAGTACTTTGGTTGTGTTGTGCAGGTTCCACGTTGGCGCCGGAATCCCCGGTGTTGCGCCGCATCACATTTCGCCACGATCAACCTTCAACGTGCTTCTTGGCTCCTCCTGGTTCGATTAAACCTTGGTTTCTTTCGAGGGAAAACTTGCCACCGTGCGCATCATACCTTCCTCTTGGGGTTCCCAACGGACGTGTACATCTACGCGCATCAAGCCTCGTTTTCCGGCGCCGTTGCCGGGAGATCAAGACACGCTGCAAGGGGAGTCTCCACTTCTCAATCTCTTTACTTTGTTTTTGTCTTGCTTTATTTTATTTACTACTTTGTTTGCTGCACCTAAACAAAACACAAAAAAATTAGTTGATAGTTTTACTTTATTTACTGTCTTTTTCTCTATATCAAAACACAAAAAAATTGGTTACTTGTCTTTACTTTATTTGCTTAGTTTATTTTACTACTGTTATAATGAGTAATCCTGAAGTTGAAGTTCGTTCTTTTAAGCAACAAGGTGGAGAAAGTTTTAAAGATGCTTGGTACAGAATTAGTAATGCTCATCATAGGTGCATTAAGAAACACTCCACCACTATCCTTCTTAGGAACTTTTATGTTGGTTTATCTAGTTGGAATAGGTATGTTCTTGATACTCTTTCGGGAGGTAATTTCCTAGGTACTCCCGCTTTAGAAGCTAGTTGCATCATTGAGAGTCTAGTTGGAATACCACCTGTTAATGAAGTTAAAATTGAAATCTCTCTTGAAGATGTTATGAAAAAATTGGAAACCATAGAGAATTTTTTTTCAAGTGTTGAAACTAAATTGGAAATGTTATTTGATAAAACTGATGAACTTGATAAATCCTTAGGAGGAATTGATGAAAGAATTAGTGTCCTGGGAACTTGTGTTGTCCATGATAATCAAACCAATAGGATTGATGAACTTGAAAAAGCTATGGGAACCTTGGGTTCAACCTTTTCTTCTCTCAAGTATAATGAGAAAGCTTATGTGGGTAAAGAGCAAAAATTCATGTATGCCTCTAAAGTGCCTAAACAAAAGAATTACTATAGGCCTAAAATTGCTAAAATCCTTAGCACCACCATAGAAAATTTAGATAATGGAGCACCTAAAGTACCCCCTGCAACAAGTTGTGTTTGCATGAAAAATAATAATGTTGATGCTTCTACTCTTGATGTTACTTGATTTACACTTTCTGCACCTAGCTGAAAGGCGTTAAAGAAAAGCGCTTATGGGAGACAACCCATGTTTTTACTACAGTAATTTTTGTTTTGTTGAGTCTTGGAAGTTGTTTACTACTGTAGCAACCTCTCCTTATCATGTTTTTGTGCCAAGTAAAGTTTCTATGTTAAAGTTGATGTTATATTTGAGATCGCTGCGCAGAAACAGCATTGCTGTCTGTCACGAATCTGGGCCTAAGTCTCTGTAGAAAATTCGAAAAAATCTGCCAATTTACGAGCGTGATCCTCAGATATGTACGCAACTTTCATTAGTTTTGAGTTTTTCCATTTGAGCAAGTCTGGTGCCATTTTAAAATTCGTCTTTACGAACCGTTCTGTTTTGACAGATTCTGCCTTTTATTTCGCATTGCCTCTTTTGCTATGTTGGATGAATTTCTTTGATCCATTAATGTCCAGTAGCTTTATGCAATGTCCAGAAGTGTAAAGAATGATTGTGCCACCTCTGAACATGTAAACTTTTATTGTGCACTAACCCTCTAATGAGTTTGCTTGAAGTTTGGTGTGAAGGAAGTTTTCAAGGGTCAAGAGAGGAGTATGATATACTATGATCAAGAGGAGTGAAAGCTCTAAGCTTGGGGATGCCCCCGTGGTTCACCCCTGCATATTCTAAGAAGACTCAAGCGTCTAAGCTTGGGGATGCCCAAGGCATCCCCTTCTTCATCGACAACATCATCGAGTTCCTCCCCTGAAATTATATTTTTATTCAGTCACATCTTGTGTTCTTTACTTGGAGCGTCGGTTTGTTTTGTTTTTGTTTGAATAAAATGGATCCTAGCATTCACTTTGTGGGAGAGAGACACGCTCCGCTGTTGCATATGGACAAATTGTTGGAGATATGCCCAAGAGGCAATAATAAATGGTTATTATATATCTTTGTGTTTA
>NC_061510.1:256397549-256464005 GCF_022539505.1 Lolium rigidum
CGATGTAGAAAAAAAACAATGCCGGAGAGGCTGCCATCCGGGCCCTACATCCCTCGGCGGTGCGGATTTGCGTTGACTCGGCCGGCGAACCCGAGATTTCGAGATGCACCACGTCCGGGCCACCATACGCCACGTTTTGGCCGCTTTCGTCGGGCTAGGTGGCCTCAAAAACGAGAAAAAAAAAGTTTTGACATGCACCACGGAGGGACCAAAATCGTCGGCCATGGTACACCAGCAACCACGGCGCGACTTCAACTTCGTCGGCCATGGCAACTTTGCTTGTAGTGCTAGTACCGAGAGCCACGATACGGAAAACCTTACTGAGACGCCGCCGCTGCGAATCCCATCTCGGGGGATTCAGGAGATCGCCTCCGGCACCCTGCCGGAGAGGGGATTCATCTCCCGGAGGACTCTTCATCGCCATGATCGCCTCCGGAGTGATGAGTGAGTAGTTCACCCTTGGACTATGGGTCCATAGCAGTAGCTAGATGGTCGTCTTCTCCTAATTGTGCTTCATTGTTGGATCTTGTGAGCTGCCTAACATGATCAAGATCATCTATCCGTAATTCTATATGTTGTGTTTGTCGGGATCCGATGAATAGAGAATACTATGTTATGGTGATTATCAATCTATTGTTTATGTGTTGTTTATGATCTTGCATGCTCTCCGTTATTAGTAGAGGCTCTGGCCAAGTTTTTACTCTTAACTCCAAGAGGGAGTATTTATGCTCGATAGTGGGTTCATGCCTTCATTGATACCAGGACGATGATGAGAAAGTTCTAAGGTTGTGATGTGCTGTTCCCACTAGGGATAAAACATTGATTCTATGTCTAAGGATGTAGTTGTCGATTACATTACGCACCATACTTAATGCAATTGTCTGTTGCTTTCCAACTTAATACTGAAAGGGGTTCGGATGATAACCTGAAGGTGGACTTTTTAGGCATAGATGCAGTTGGATGGCGGTCTATGTACTTTGTCGTAATGCCCTGATTAAATCTCACTATATTTATCATATAATGTATATGCATTGTTATGCCCTTTTCTATTTGTCAATTGCCCGACTGTAATTTGTTCACCCAACATGCTTTTATCTTATGGGAGAGACACCTCTAGTGAACTGTGGACTCCGGTCCTATTCTTTACATCGCATACAATCTACTTGCAATACTTGTTTTCTTGTTTTCTTGCAAACAATCATCTTCCACACAATACGGTTAATCCTTTGTTACGGCAAGCCGGTGAGATTGACAACCTCACCTGTTTCGTTGGGGCAAAGTACTTTGGTTGTGTTGTGCGGGTTCCACGTTGGCGCCGGAATCCCTGGTGTTGCGCCGCATCACATTTCGCCACCATCAACCTTCAACGTGCTTCTTGGCTCCTCCTGGTTCGATTAAACCTTGGTTTCTTTCTGAGGGAAAACTTGCCACTGTGCGCATCATACCTTCCTCTTGGGGTTCCCAACGGACGTGTACATCTACGCGCATCACTCCTCATAATCGATTCCGTAAGTTTGTGTGTAACCTTTTGCTACAAGCCTGGCCTTATATCTCTCAACCTTACCCTCAACGTTATATTTAATGGTGAAGACCCATTTGCATCCTACGGTTCGCTTACCTTGTGGTAGATCCACGAGCTCCCAAGTTTGATTTTTTCCAAGGCTCTCATCTCATCCAGCATTGCTCTCCTCCACTTTGGGTCCTCTATGGCTTGTTTCCAACCGTATGGTATCGAATCAGAGTCTAAAGAGGCAATAAAGTTTTGGAAGGAAGGGCTACAATATTTATAGGAGACGAAATTTGCTATGTCATGTTTTTGTGTAACAAATCTTTGAGGTGTCTTTGGGGCACTATGAGTTCTGCTTTACTTTCTTAAGGCAATAGGCAAATTTTCTTCGGGGTTAACAACAGGGAGTTGGTTATCACTCTGCCCTGCAGTATCATCAGTAGGATTAAGAGAATTGTTGTCTGTACCTGGATTCTCATGCAATGGAGGCTCTGCTCCTTGAGATGGATGTGGTGAATTTGTTGTTGTATCCTCTACATCTCCATGACAACAATTATTGCCGTCATCGCCATTTGGCTCCCCCTGGCTAGAAATGTGATCAGAAGTTAGATTGTCACCTGGAGTGGAAACAAGAACAGGGGTACCCAATGGACCTCTAGTTCCACTATCCCCCTCTTGTTCCACTTCAGGTGGTAATAAAGTAATACTAGTATCATTAATTGTCTGGTAGAAAGGTTCATGTTCACGAAATGTCACATCCATACTCACAAAAAACCGATGTTCAGAAGGACACCAACATCTGTAACCCTTTTTAGAAGGAGGATAACCCATAAAAACACACTTTAAAGCTCGTGGATCTAGTTTCCCAACAGAATTACGATAATCATGCACAAAACAAACACATCCAAAGATCTTTGGAGGAACAACAAATTCATTTGAATTCAAAAGACATTTGCGGGAGTTTTATAACAAAGTGTGCGAAGAGGCATACGATTTATCAGATAGGTTGCAGTTTTAATAGCCTCTCCCCAAAGAAACTTTGGAACATTCATAGTAAACATAAGTGAGCGAGCAACTTCAAGGAGATGCCTATTTTTGCGCTCTGCAACCCCATTTTGTTCTGGGGTGTTAACACAAGTAGTCTGATGTTCAATACCATTTTGAGAAAGAAATTTTCCAAGTCTTGATTGACATATTCGGTGCCATTATCAGAACGCAAAACTTCAATAGTTGTTCCATGTTGATTTTTAATGAGAGCACACAAATCTCTAAAGACAGATAGAACATCACTCTTTCGCTTCAGAAGGTAGAGCCAAGTATATCGACTAAAACAGTCAATGAAAGTTACAAACCATTGATGTCCAGAGATTGAATGAACCTCACAGGGTCCCCATACATCCGAGTGGATGACATCAAAAGGTTGCTTACTTCTTAGACCCATGGTGGGATAAGATCCTCTAGTATGTTTACCTAGTTCACATGCATCACAAACTAAGGACTCTCTAGTACATAATTTAAAAAGCGTCGGATAAATGCGAGACATAACAACAAAAGAGAGGTGTCCAAGCCTGCGATGATGCAACAATATTTCTTGGCTTGGAGACAAAGAGGATGCAAGCACAGCTTCATCACTTCATTCATCAAGATAGTAGAGCCCCTCATGCTCGGTCCCAGTTCCCAACAATCTCCCTGTTCCCAGCTCCTGAAATACACAGCGAGCAGGATCAAACCAACTTCCACAATTGAGAGACTTGTTCATAGAACTAACTGACAAGAGATTAACTGGAAACTTTGGAACATGCAACACTGGTGATAAGGACAAGGTTTTAGTGCAGTTGATGGTTCCACGTCCTACAATAGGTGCCATGGATCCATCGGCTACGCGCACTTTGTCTATACCCGAGTAGGGTGTGTAGGAGGTGAATAAGTTTGAGGCTCCTGTCATATGATTGGTAGCCCTGTGTCAATAATCCATGGGTTACGGACATTTGTAGAAGTTTAAACTTGAGGACATTTCATACCTTGGTGACAAGCGGCAATGTGGCTGGAATCTGGTTTAGAGGAACCCTGGGAGGATGAAGATCCTTCTGAGAGTCGAAGCCTGGAGCTGAACTCCTCAAGAGCTCGAACATCTACCACCGCTCGCTCCTGTAGAGATGCAGTATGATTGGCTTGCTTCTTGTTTGCTCCCTGAACTCCCCCTAGTCGTGGCCTTCCTTTGTCCCACCAAGATGGATAACCATGCAACTCGAAACACATGTCTTTCGTGTGGCCATTCTTCCTACAATGGTCACAAAACAATTTTCTCTTGTCTGTCTTGTTGAAAGACCTTGGACCACGCCGTGACTGCATTGACAAGGCTGCTCTATCTTGTGTAAAGCTTGGATCTTCCTCCTTGCGCTGAGCTAAGCGTGTCTCTTCTTCAATCACAATAGATATAATGTCATCAAGGCTTGGCCATTCTGCTTCTGAGAATATGAGTTGCCTTCGAAGATTCAGTTCCTAATTTAAACCATCCAAGAAAAGTTTGGCTACAAGAGATTCAAACCACTTATGATGAACAACAAGGTCTTTCTTATCAACTGGTTGGAACGGGTGATAATAGTGAAGGTCCCTGTACAATCTTTTGAGCTCGCCTGCATATTCAGTGACAGATTTGGACCCTTGCTTTAGATGAGTCAACTCATCCATGATTCTTGTAGCCTGCATCTTATTCGACTTGCCAGAAAATTGCTTTTCTAGTGTTGCCCAAACTTCATACACAGTTGGCATAATTTCCACCTGTTGTCGCACAACAGGGTCCATACTTCCTAGCATCCACACTAGAACCCTGTCATTGACCTGTTTTCTAGTAATATCACCACTCTTTTGCTTCTCATCCTCTTCAATAATCAGGTTCTCATATCCATGGGAGCTCAAAATCAGCTGAGCATGACGTGCCCAGCTAACATACTTTCCTGGACCCGACAATCGCACAGGATTTGGTTCAAGGGCATATTTGGTCACCTCAGGGACTACTTTCAGCTGTTGTTGTTCAAACAACTTGCTGAACAGTTCATATATTTTCTTACTTGGTTCTTCCATTCTTCAAAGAAAGCACACAGCAGATAATAAATTGCATGATTCTGATTTGGTTCGGCCTTGCAGACACCACAACAACTGAAGAGCTAAAACTGAACTACAGAGACTGAAGTGTAGTAGTGTACTAGTAGTACTGCACACCTGTGCCAAATCAAAATCGTATGGAACAAGCACTAGTAGATGATGTGCTAGATACACGTACCAATATGAATCAATCAGTCTTGCAGACCAACCGGACCTCCAACTAATCGGCCGGCCGGCTGAATCCTTGTACACGGGCAGCACGATGGAGATGCAGAGGTAGGAGCACGTGCAGCTGCACAGATCGGCAATGGTAGCAGACACAAAATCGAGGTCCCCTGTAGCAGCCCGACGGACAACACAAAGGGTCGAGGAAGACGGAGCTCCCCTTGCGGACGATTCGGCAGCGGCGGCTCTACCGCTCGCAGCAGACCACTGGCGGTTGACAGCGTCACAGCACCATGCTCAATCGAATCGCGGTAGTTCACACAGGATTGACCTGCTTTGATACCATGTAGGAGTTCATACAGAACACTCTCTCACCTCATTAGATTATTTTGGTCTCTAATTGGTACATCAGGATTTGGGGACGGGAGAGTTCTTCTCTATCTTCCACCCCCATCTAGAGGCTTCTCAGCTATTCTATAAGAACATCACACTTTACAATTTAGACCCTACACTTTTACTGTTCTACATTTTAGTACTCACTCCAACAGAATTCATCCTTGTTCTTCTGAGGTTGAGATTTCCTCCATCTCAGGAGTAAGTAGTGAAGGTGGCCTTGGGCGCCATTGAAACTGCGCTATCATTCCCTTCAAACAAGAAGAACCAAAGCGTGGAAGCTCTACCTACCTGGTAAAACTGTTCATTTGACACTAAATCTGCTTGCTAACGAAAGACTAGATTCGGAAACTGTTTCCCGTCTCATCAACTGAGGTAACTGCAGTAGCAACGAATCTGAAGAAAAACAAAACCATTCCAGTTCCACTAACATGATCATCCAAGGATGAGAGGGAAATGGACTTGGAATTTTCTTTGACAATATTGGTAGCCATGTCAAACCTCAAAGGAACCCGGACCAGATTGAAGCTTTCCTCGATACCTAACGGCAGACTGAAAACATGGCTACACGTATTCAACTTTGTGATGGTCTCATTGAGCCCCAATGACAGTTATATGAGACATAGTCTCCCATTTTATTCTTACTTATTCATGTGTGATTTGAACCAATCTTTGAATTCCCGACCATTCGTTATTTATTTAATTACTTCATCCTTCCCAAATTAATTTGGACGGAGGAGTATTTGATTTGAATAATTATTGTAATTTGGATTATTGTTGTACTGTGTGATGTTGAAACATTAATTTTTTATATTGCTATTATATTGAGATTTTATTTTTTTAAATCATAAATATGGACCAAACCTAGTAACCTGTTTCGTGGTAGCGCGAGGGCTTAGCCAAAAACTCGTACAACGAAGTAAGAGAGGAGGTTTGCACAATTCTTGATATTATGACAGAAGCTATATCAGATAGATACCTTGGACTACCATATATTGTGGGAGCGGACAGAAGTGATTGTTTCAAGTATTTGGTTGAGAGAGTACAAAAAATCATCAGTGGATGGAAAGAAAAAACTTTATCAATGGGTGGTTAGGAGGTTCTTCTTAAAGCAGTGGCACAAGCAATATCAGTATATGCGATGTCTGTATTCAAAATTCTGAAAAGTATTTGCAAAGGAATAACCGATGCAATAGTGGGGTGATGATATCAATGATAAGAAGATGCATTGGTTTGCATGGTGGAAGTTGTGTATTCCCAAGAAGAGAGGAAGACTTGGGTTCCGAGATCCTCATTGTTTCAACTTGGCAATGCTAGCGAAGCAGGCTTGGAGGTTACTATGTGAACCTGATTCTTTATGTGCCAGAGTTCTGCGAGTAAAATATTACCAAGATGGTAAACTTTTAAAAGCCAAAATGAAGAGTGGAGCTTCATTTACTTGGCAAAGTATTTTGGCGGGTATCCAAACTTTCAATAGAGGTTGCATATGGCGAGTGGGAGATGGGTCTCAGATTGATATCTGGAATGACCCATGGATACAGAATAGCCCAGATGGTATGGTTATTACTCCAAGAGGAAACCTAGTACTATCAAAAGTGGAGGAGCTTATTAGTCCAATTATCGGTGATTGGGATGAGGACATTGTTAGAGAAAACTTTTTGACTATTGATGCTAATAGGATTCTTGTTATACCACTATCAACAAACGGTATGGAGGATTTTGTGGCATGGAGATACACAAAGAATTCTCTTTTCACTGTTGGTTCAGCTTATCACGGCGAGTGGAAACACCAGTTTGGGAGTAGGGAGAGAAATATTCATGCTCCAGGGCAGTCAAACATAAATAATGTATGGGATTCTCTATGGAAATCTTCAGTTTCGGCAAAGGTAAAAATATTTGCATGGAAATCTGTTCATGGTATTTTTCCTTGTTATGGTGTCCTTGCAAATAGACATGTGCCATTATCTAGCCAATGCCCCCATGTGACATCCATTGTGAAGATATACA
Source organism: Lolium rigidum (assembly GCF_022539505.1). NCBI lineage: Eukaryota > Viridiplantae > Streptophyta > Magnoliopsida > Poales > Poaceae > Lolium > Lolium rigidum. Next base: position 256,404,727 of record NC_061510.1, read on the forward strand.
TCATACTCTCTTTGGTTGTGATAATTCTTTGGAAGTATGGAGGAAACTTGGACTAGCTGCTAAGATAGAAGATGCAATGCTAGTTGACCAAGCAGGTAGTGCTGTTCTTGAAGAATTGATAGTGAATCAGCAGGTTGAAAATACAAGGGAAATGATTCTTACCGCCTCCTGGTATATATGGTGGATGCGCCGCCAACTTGTGCATGGTGAGAAAGTACCTACAAGTTTGATTGCTGCGATGTCCATTCGAGTAATTACAACAAATAATATAAGGGCAATCAGAAAGAATTCAGAAAATAAGAAGAGTGCATGGACAAAAGCGAAAGAAGGACATGTTATGGTCAATGTCGATGCAAATTTCAATCCAGTGAATCTTATAGGTGGAATAGGAGCGGTCATTAGAGATGATCATGGGCGATTTATTGCTGCATGTAATGTTTCGGTTCAATATGCCATTGATGCAAGCACCTTAGAAGCTCAAGCGATTAGTAGAGGCATTGCATTAGCCAATGAGGTGGGTTGTTCACCTATTATTATTCAATCCGATTGTCTACAAGTGATTGAAGCCCTTCAGACGGTAAGTTTTCCATCAATGGCGGCGGCTGCTCTTTTTGATGATATTTATATCCAAGCTTCTACGTTTTCTTGTTGTGAGTTTAGTTTCTGTAGTAGGGAAGCAAACTTTGTTGCTGATTGCTTATCGAGAGAGGCGGATTCACTCCCAGGTGTGTGGGTAGATGATCCGCCAAGTTTTATTGTTTCCCTTTTAATTGACGATGTATCTATTATTTAATTAATAAAGCTTGCAGCAGAGTCCTGCTGTTTCCCTAAAAAAAATCGCTTTCAGGCTACCTACCCGCGTTTTCCGGCATGGGGGGTTATCCAGGATATGCTAGAGATGCTATAAGCTATAGGATTTTATTTCCAATTTGTACAATTGTTCTTGTACATAATAATAACTTTTTACTACAGTATAAATAACGAAGTTTCAGAGGCATATATAATAATAATGATGATGATTTTTTACTAACAATGATGAAGCTACTACTATCACAAAGGTTTCACTGCAAAAAAAGCCACCCTTACCCGTGGATATTTTGGACTGCACGTAGTTTCCATGGAAGAGTTTTTTGTCGAGTATATAGTGCTTGCCCGACGACTAGATAAGAAGGGACATGATTATTTGTCGTGGCAGAGTTTATAGTGCCACTTAGTGGTGCCGTGGTTGATATCGCGCAAGAGCGGCGCTTATTAGTGCCGGGCTCGGGGAATGGAGGCATATATATTTGAGTCCTGCATTGTAAGCATCGTTAAAAGTTGGTCCCACAATAAAGAAAATTCAACTAGCTTCCTTTCAGACATGGCTTTCTGATTGACGTGTCCCACAACGGCGCCCTCTTTTAGTGAGCATTTGTGGAGATGCCAGGACTACTCATCTTCTCCAACAAGCTCGGTCTCGCCCGCCACCATCCTCTCCGACATGCTCGATCTCATATGCTAGACCAATTGCCAGCTACCGGCGGAGTCAGCGATTGAGCCATGACTTAAAGGGAGCTGCTTTTTTTCAATCAATATTTTTCCCAAAATATGTTTTCTCCAATCTCGATCCAGTTGGGGTCTTTTGTTTGACCAAAAAGTAATTGGGTTTTCTTCTTAGGAGGGCAAGGTACCTAGGTGGAGCAAGACCGACAATTGAAATGGCATCGATGAGAAGTGGCAGAGGAAGCGTGGCTGTGGCCTATCCCCATGTCGACTCGTCGCATACGAGGGCATAGACGACGGTCGCAAGTTTATGGGGAGCCACTACAAATTCCCCATGTGCACCTTGCTAAGGTGGGTCAATAAACCGAGCTTGCCGTCGGTTTCTCGTACGTTGATGTCATTGTGGAGGCCGGCCGAGAAGAAAGAAATCGAGGTGTCCGAGGAAGAGTTTCAGAAGGCTCTTGAGGAAGCAAGGCAGGAAATGCGAGAATAGATCAACGCGACTAAGTCGACCTATGAGGCTATGGCCGAGGCGCTGCAACCAATTTGGGAACAACTCGATGCCCTTAATCCATCTAATGATGAAGATCAAGGGATTGTAAAAGTTAATTATATATTCCGTGTCTACCTTCTTTTTTATTTGAACTAATTTATCTACCGAGCCGTGTTATTCTCTCGGAGGCTTCGATCTCGTGTTAGCCATATGATTATCTCTTTGTTGTTTTTTGGTGATTCCTGAAATATAAGTTAGTGCATGGTTTGGGCCAACTATTGGCCCTTTGAGCAAATGTGGTCCATATAGCTGGCCCATAAAAGAAACTCTAACCCCACTTTGATCATCTATATAGAACATGGAATTGTTATGGCCTAGCACCACTTCTCACTCCCGACTCCCCGCACTATAATTTCCCACTAGTCACTCCCACTCCACCCTTAGATATAACTGCAAAACACAGTAATCCCCTCGCTTGAGTGCTTAATTATACCCAAAATGTTGTAGTCCCCACACTTACACCGACGTGCGTAGTCGGTAGGTTTTATCTTCCCCCATTCTACAAATTCCGTTTCATCTTGATTTTTTTAATCAGTTATTCACTCTTTTGCTCTTCTCTATTTTTTAGATCCTGGCGAGGTCGTCGGTCTATGGCACATAGACAATGGACCTCAAATATGCGCTGAGGTCGGCATGGTATGGAGATAGAGGTGGCCATTCATAGAGGATGGTCTCCAAGATCTGCACGTGGACCCATGGTCTCCAAGATCTTCCACCCATGTCTAGATGGTCAAGTTAATACATAATAGAAAATGGTTCAATGTGTTTCGAATCATAATGAGTCTTCTCCAACTTAGGAGTTTTTTTTAAAATTAATTAGATTTCTTAGATCTATGGGTGCTTAATAGAAAGGAGCTCAATATGTTTCCTCTCTTAAAATTGAAATCAACACCCCTTAATTTATAAGAAGTGGTTGTAGTGTACTGTAATGAGTTTATTTGTAAATAAATGTATTATCTTAATAACATTGACATTACAAGCTAAATGGAATGGAGAAACTAATTTTATTAGCGTTAACTGTGATTTACCTTTTCTACCGCCGAAAGGACCTGAAAACACGGCAAAAATAATGCATCGCGCCTTACCTGTACATGTCACAAAATTTGCGCAAAGTCTATTAATGTTACGAGGTGTTTTGGCGTGGCGCTGCGCGATAGGAGAGCGGGTGGCGAACCCGAAGTGCCATGTGAAAAAAAAGAGTCGGATCTGCAGTGTCCATGTCGGCTTTTTTTTTGCCGGTGCTAGGCTTGACCGCGGCTATTACAGATGTGCCTCGGCGTTTAAAATGTTGGAGCCTGCATATCATGTTGCAGTATTTGATGCGCTTACTTTATTACAAATTGGGGTCACTATGTTGCGTAAAAAATATAGGTTCTCGTTAATAAACATAGGAATCTTAGTTTGTTTAGAGGGTTCATAGAGAAATAGATTATGCTGACGAGCATTTCCTAAATTGGTTCGCAAGTACATGTGATTGTCCTACCTACTCCTGAAAGCCTAGCTCCATAAAAGAAACCTGATCAAACCTTTGTCTATGTAGTGTAACTCCTTATTTTGAGAGAATTGGCTACATGATTTTTTTTACAAATGCCTTCATCTTTTAGAATGCCCAGCCAAATCTCACCTTGTTCAAGGAGGATCTTAATTGGATTAAGAATATATAGAGCCTCTAAAAATGAAAAATCAGTTTTGAACTTGGGTGTAGATGCTCCTGATTGAATACAAAATCAAACAAAATAACAAAAAATTAAAAAATCTGAATTTTTTTGACAATGAACATAAACAAGTGCCCTAACTGCACACCAAAAATCTCCAAGAAAAAACATATGTAGTGGTCCGTGGAAAAAAGACAAAATACGGTGTTGTTTGGAACATCTAGATTTGTTTCTTACATCACTTCGATTTGTCTTTTTTTGCACATACCACTACAAATGTCTTTTTCCGAAGATTTTTGGTGTACGGTTAGAACACTTGTTTATGTTCATTGTCCAAAAATTTCAGATTTTTAATCTTTTTGTTATTTTTCTGATTTTTTTATTCAACCAGGAGCACCTACATCCGAATCCGACTTCAGAAATGCCTTGTCCCTCTAAAAAGTCATATACACTCTTTTCCTCCTAGATAGATTGCCTAATGTTTTGTTGTAGATCACGGATTTACCACTTTGGGCGTAGGGCTGGAAAGTCGATCTAGCGTGTCGGGGCAGTGTAATGATACCACTCCTCCTCCTCATTTAATTCCTCCAACAGTTGGTTGGGGTTTCCATGAACGATTTCACCTAGCGTCGTGGATGCAAAAGGTATCCATACGTACGGGAGGAATTTGAGCAGCAGATTTTTGATCGCACAACTAGAGTTTAGAGGTGGTGCTGGCTGTAGCTAGTTTCCAAAGCACTTGGAATAACGCAAGCCTATTTTACCGTAGAAACCTCCAAATATAGATACATCCACTCACAACATTAGCTCTTGAGACGAACAAAATATACTACCTCGGTTACAAGGCTTATGGCCTATTTTTTTTTTAGAAAGTCAAACAAAGCAAAGTTTGATCAAATTTTTAGAAGAATTTATGAATAAATATGATATTTTGTAGGTACCATATAACTATATATTTCATTATCTATCTAATGATATTTATTTTGTATTTTTTATGTTAATGATTTTTGATAAAAACTTAGTCAAACTTAACATACTTTATCTTTCTATAAAAAATATAGGCCTTAAGCCTTTTGGGTTCCCAACAACCGCGACTCGATCGGATTACAAACCTAGTTACCCTCCCATCCTATCTGAGTAGGTGCAATCAACTCTGGTCCAACCCAGGTATAAGTTTCGTACAGTGGCGGACCCAGAAAAGATGCTGACTGGTGGCATGTCATTTGAGTGGGGGCACTTCTTCTCTAAATTTGCAAGTTTAAGTAAATTTCTTCCAAATATGTACAAATATTAAGGGAAATAAATATTTTGAATGGTTTCCTACCTCTTAACTCTTAAGTGTGTGTTCTTATAGGTTCACGATCACACAAACACAATTTAACTTACCTTCGAGTTCCTACATGTGGCTTTTAGTATACTATTCGCCATAGGTCTGGGACTTAAGTCGATAGCTGGTAGCTAGTAGGTCCTAGCAGAAAATGCTAGCTCCCGAGTGCAAAGTCATTTCAACGAACCTTGACAATGTGTCATATGGAACATTCCTTTTTCCTTGCGATATATTTTCTCAAGCTCAAGAGTGTTGTTAGCTACATGTGGATAAATTTGTGATTAACCATTTTTTGAAATTTCATTGGTTTGGTGAACATGTGGACATAAGAGGTCCAGTAAGTACAAATTTATCTGAAACAACCTTTATACAACAATCATTTCCAATAAGCAAGAATAAAATAGACAATTGCCATTAAACAAGATAAAATGCACAAGATAGAAATAACCTAAAGGCATGAAGATAATGATGTATGCTTGGAGTTCGAATACTTGGGGCAACAAACATATCCATTGGAGAGGCTTGGATACAAAGCCTCCACGGTGATAGGGGACTAACCCTAGTCTCATTAAGCTTTGTAATTTTTAGTTTTTATGATGGACCAAAACCCTTAAAATTCCGTGCATGTTGTTTTACTAATGTATTGTGCTGAATCACAAAGTTTAAACATTATGTTGTGTTGTTTGGGATAAAAGAAAAGAGAACTTTCTAGAAAGTGAAGATAGTGAGCGAGTATGGACATCGATGTAAAATGGGACTACACATGTAAATGGTTTACTTTCATGGGAGTCCATAAAATCCACTCTCTTGCGCTAAACCTACTAGTTATTTGAACGATGTATCCTAATGAGACAAAGTAACTTGGATAAGCGAATGGAGTATGCACAACATGTCACATGGGTTGGAGGATAAGGGAGCGACTTGAAGAGTGAGGGTGGCTAAACTACCTAGGTATACCAAGTCGTGTTTGTTGGTGGCTAGAGTAATAGTTGACATCAACAGAGCTGAGGTCAAGTGGTCAACCCCTAGCTTCCACGCTTGGCTTACACCAAGACTGCCATGGATCTCTATTTTCTACCACGTACATGCGCCTCTCTCCAAGAATGAATGAGCGAGCGAGATACTAGGTGGAGGAGGGAGCTGGGCTCCGTGTGGAGGTGGCCGGTGGTGGAGGGGGCAGGGGTTAATAGGGATGACAGAACAGAGTTCTCGAGGCAAAACAGGGAGGACTCGCATGAGTGGGTTACACTTTGTGGATGCAAGTGGAAGTCGAAAACACTCTTGGGCAATTGACCTGGTGCGTGTCTACCTTTGACCGTGTGACGGGCGTCCAAACCGTGTGGTCCCACACATAGTTCTCTCCATCTCCTCCACAATGTTATCTCGTATCCCCTTCTCCCCATCGTCTTATCATCTTCCATGTTTTCTACTCCACTTTGTTCCTACCCAAGCGAGTTAAGTTAGAGCCAAATGATGGGGATGGGGATGAGGCCGGCCAAGCCAGAGCCAACGACACCGAGGCTGTCCACGGTGGTGAAGGCGTCAACAAGGAAGATGTTGAGTCTGAGTGGACGAAACAGCTGGATGCGACACATTCTAGCAATAAATTTAGGCGTGGGGTGGCGGTGGGGACGTGCTAGCACTGGAGAAGAACCGATCATCTCTGGACCTAGAGGGGCGGACGGGGCGTGGCGTACTAATGGTGGTGGGTTTTTGAAAAGGGCAGGGCAGAGCAACATTGGCCGGTGGCAGTTATGCCGGTGGTAGGGCGAGCCATGGCGTCGGGGGTAGGGAAGGAGCCGAACAAGGGAAATTACAGGATTTGAGGATGATATTGTTTGTCGTTTAGTGGTGGGAATTAGGCATTTGGAAAGTGCTAGTTGTTGCATTGTTACCGAGCAAAGCATTAAAAAGGGACGACAGGCAATACACACGTAAATCAATCACACGGGGTTTGGGGCGTCTATATAAGCAGGTCTATCCCACGGAGCGGTACCAGTAGTAGCCAGTGTGGACAAGAGCTGATTAAGCAGCTACCACACCACCGCACTTAGCTCACTCGTTCATCTGTACCTGTCAAACAACCAGTTCGTTGCCACACCATGCGGACTCCTGCCAGCCTCATCCACTCCACCACCCCAGCTCCCACGTCCAGCTCGTCGTCTTCGACCTCGCCCACGGTCTCCATCGACCCCGACATGGTGGTCATCCTGGCCTCCCTCCTCTGCGCCCTCATCTGCGTCGTCGGCCTCGCCCTCGTCGCGCGATGCGCCTGCCGCCGCGCTCACCGCACCTCCCCTCTACCACCACCGGCATCAACTCTCGATCGCACCTCCCTCGGAAAGGCTTGAAGAAGAAGGCCATCGACGCGCTCCCCGTCACCGCTGCCTCTGGCTCTGGACAAGGGGAAGGGCTGGAGGATCAGTGCGCTATCTGCCTGGCCGACTTCGCCGCCGGGGAGCAGCTCCGCGTGCTGCCGCAGTGTGGCCACGCCTTCCACGTCGCCTGCGTCGACACCTGGCTCGGAGCACACGCCACCTGTCCCTCCTGCCGCGCCACCATCCTCGACTTCTCCTCCTCCTCATCATCATCATCATCGCCGCCGCCGCCAGTCCCGGGCCGGTGCCGGAGGTGCGGAGCGACCTGCGTCGACGGCAACGACGCTCCTGCTGCTGCTATGGATGAGAGCGGCTTCTTGCCGTAGCTGCCTAGATCATTAGCTCCAAGTCTCCCAACTTCCCAACAAGTCAACAACATCCATCCTTGTTGCTTCTGAATTAATTTGGTACTCGATTAGTTAGCTAGCTAGCCGAGATGATGTTTAGTATTGGTGCGTGCTTAGTCAGAGAAAGAAATCAAGTGTGTGTAGATTTATCATCATTATACTTATGGATGTACAGCTTGTATGTATTAACTCTCAGATGATTTCGTGCACAAATTATATATTCGGAATCTGGCTTGAACTTCATCCTCCAAATATGTCTTCAATATGGTGCGTTAAGCGAGAGTGGACAAATGGAGGCCGAGCTACATGTAAGTCTTTATTTTTAAAAATTTAAAAATCATATTTTTAAGTTTTAAAAAATTCTTAAAAAAATCTTTGATGTAGACAATTAATGATGGAATCTACCAACATGCAAAATCTCAATGTGAAATTCTTAATACTTTAGGCTACACAAAAATGATGAACGTGTGAATATGAGAATAGTGAATAGTGCATATTTCAAAAATATAAAACCTATCAGATTTTGTCATTTTTGTGTAGTCTACAATACAAAGAATTTCAATACAAAGAATTTCACGTTGAGATTTTGCACGTTTATAGATTTCATTATTGTCTACATCCAGGATTTTTTTTCAGATTATTTTGAAACTTAAAACTATGATTTCCAAACTTTTAAAAATAAAAGAGCTACATGTAGCTTGGCCTCCGTTTGCAGTTTCCGGCGCTAAGCTCGTCTTACAATAGTAGTGTTCCAAACTTTTAAAAATAAAAGAGCTACATGTAGCTTGGCCTCCGTTTGCAGTTTCCGGCGCTAAGCTCGTCTTACAATAGTAGTGTTTATGCACTACATACGTACTTCCTCTTCTAAAAAGTATCTTTAACTTTGTCAATGGAGAGATCACTAGATGGAATGTACAACGTACGCGTACTTACACTTCGTCCAATCAAAACTATCTTTAACTTTCCTCTAGCCATATATAATTGGATGGAATGTATGATTCGGTCGAGCTAGCTACTTCTGGTTATTATTAACCACAGGAGGTTCCCTTTTGCTCCTGGCCGATGCTTTTCGCTGAATCAATCTAGCCTAAGCCTAGCCCAGGTATGCATCAGATATTAATAATGTCTTTGACCTCTGAAAGTAGAAGCGAAAGCAACGGAGGAGGCAGCAGTTAGTTTTAAGCCGTTGCAAGTGCCACCCAGGGACCCCCACCCCGTTATATTTCAGCCCTACGTTACCGGTTTCAGCTTTTCTTTTGGAGAGCATATCAAACCCAGGATACAACTTATTTCATCCATGCTAATGTAAAAAAGGCGTAGTCCACACACCACACATACAGTAACGGCAGCACAGAAGAAACAGCAATGAAACTTCCAGTTAGCTATTCTGTTCTCAGTGACTAGTTTTGGAAGAGCAGAAGCACAAAATTCCCAAACCACCAGGAAGAGGGAAAATTGCAAGCCGTGCAATTTCTGAAGACAACAGAAATACTCCCGGTTCATTCGAACTTATACACTGAAAATATACATCGCCGGGGTATAGAGACTCAGAGAGGAAGGCCGTATGTACGTATGTTGCCACTACTAGCACCCCGCAGCTAGACATCTCAAATACTGTATGTCCGTATTGGGTTCAACTGGTGGTACAGGAAGATCGGCAGCAGCAACTATACCTCCAAGACGAGCATCTCACCGGCGGTAACCACGCATCCGGTCCAGATCCCGCCGCCTCAGGTTGCCATACTTCCTCCTGGGCTGACCAGCTCCGGCTGCAGCCTGAATGATCACAGTTACGCAGAGCTCAGAACATATTAGCAAAATGAGCATTATGTTACTGATGTTGATCGGGCTGATGCCTTTACCTGCTCTTCGGACTTAATGGACTCCATGAGATTTTCCATATCGGGTGTATCTTTTCCTTGCATGCCAGCCATCATTTTCTGCATTCGAGCACGCATTTGGAAAAGCTGTGATACTAATTGACTCACCTGATGGCAAAGGAAGGTTCAGTTAGCTCCATGAGGTTTCATGGTTTATACTAGATCACATAGGAAGAAACAGCGATGGGATGACCATTGAACCTGCTGTTCTGTCTTCCCAGAGTCCTTAGCCACTCTTCTCCTCCTCTCACGCGACTCAGCAAGTAACTCTGGTCTTTCCCTTTCATCTGCAGAGAGTCACGATATTTATTACTGGGAAAATGTTCATGACACAGCAGTCCTTTGAGATCATGTTCCACGAAATCAGGACTGCTACATCACTTGATCAATGAACTTGGTTCGTAGAACTGGCATTGTCCCAGCTACGGCAACTGAGAATATTTAAATAGTTGCCATCAATTCTAAACTCACCAAGTTATATGTCATATGCAAGATTCCTGTGTGAGACTTAACTAATTTTTTTTTCTTTGAAACATAAAGATTTCATAAAAAAATAAAACAAGGAAAAAATGTTTGTTTCTAAAAGCAGGATGATCTCAAACTACATCAACTTAAGGTACTTGGACATCCAAACACCAACAAAACAAATAGTTGACTGCAAATGAATGCCAGTCTATATATTCACATTATTTCATACTTTGTAATAAAACAAGCAGAAACTGCTGGGTATTTGGCAAACTATTGAGTTCATAAATCAATACTTAATCAGTTGGCTCAGCATGTTATCCAGGGTACAATAATATGTAAGAAAATGTAAGACAGTTTCATATATCAAGTTAGGGAACAAGCAAGACCATATCTTCATGATGTCTACTCAGTGTAGATTATACATACCAGCACTCATTACATTAATCATTGACTCCATAAACTTAACGTTTTTCTCAGCTTCACGAATTTGTGCTGGAGTAACCTGCTCAAAACATGGTAAGAGTTGTTATCATCAGTTTTAGATCTTTAACATAAGAACCACGGTGCCAGTAAAGTTGAGTTGTTCCAAAGAAATTAAGTGCAATAAATTAGGTCTAGAATTCATATTTGCACCTTATTCATGCCTGGAATCATGCCAATTATACGACTGAAGGAACCCATTTGTGCGATAGCTTTTGTTTGCTTCAGGAAATCATTGAAGTTAAACTTTGCACTCATAATCTTCTTCTGCAATTCTTCAGCATCATCTTGACGCATCTACATGCACACACATTTTACACCATATAAATATCAATTATTCTGTAATGAAAGACACAAGGAAAATGATATTCCACAGGAAGCTACTTACCACTTGTTGTGCTTGCTCAACAAATGAAAGTACATCTCCCATTCCCAAGATACGCTGCGCCATACGATCTGGATAGAAAGGCTCAAGATCCTCAACACGTTCTCCTCGCCCTACGAACTTGATGGGCTTTCCAGACACCTGAAGAGATCGTCAATTGTGATATTTAGTATATGCATACTAATGGAAGGAACGGAGACAGAAAATTTGCTAATGTAAGCATAACATCGCAAACACTGAATATTATTTAACCTTGCTCAATCCTGTCCATTTTCAGTTACTGTATAAGATTGGTGAAGAAAAACTAACTATGCATGAGGAAAAGATAAACCCCCCAAGATAAGTAATGAACTTATGTAACTCCATGAAATAAATCGATTTTCATTATATTTATAGGGACAGATAAACTTATGAGTTATGCCACAATAACTTTTGACAGTAAATGAGGAATCTAGAAAGGTCAAACATAACCAAATGTATGGACATAACAATTACAGTTCCTTCTAAGCACTACGTAAGTATTTCTTTTTAGACAGAACCAATAATTTGTAGTTGGACAGTCACACAAAAATGGACAGATATTTTGCAAGTTTAGAGACCTCTTTGATACTTAGTGCTGCTCCACCTCTGGAGTCACCATCCAGCTTTGTCAATATAGCACCAGTTATACCAACCTCACCATTGAAGGCACCAACCAATGCTGATCATATTCATACCAGAAAAGCAACAAAAGTTAGTTAACAGTGCGACTCAAGCAAATGATGAAGAGTTTTTAAGTTCTATTGGAAAAAATGAAGATTTTAAGATTTGACTTCACAAGAATGACAAATCCTGCTACTATAGCAAATGTGCTTCTGCTCTTTTGAAAAGAACGCAACAAATTGTAGGAAGAACTGATACAATTAAAGCGGACCAAACATGCCTCTATACATGTAGATTAAACATGACAAGTACGGACCTATATGGCTCCATCCAAATACATGGCATATGTAGATTAACAAGAAGTACTGCAATAGTCGGAGTCAAAATGGAAATTTCTTTTTCTGAATGTCATACAGTGCATTAGATAAGTTACTTACAATAGACGAAGTATAAAATGTTTGGTCTAGAGGTCTACAGTACTCGAAGAAGAACAAGCAACTACAAACCTGCAGCTTCTTGACCAGTCATAGCATCAACCACAAGAAGAACTTCTGTAGGCTTCACTGCCTTCTTTACTTCTTTCAACTCATTCATCATAGCTTTATCTACCTAATGATAGAAGGGTTAATAAGCTGGTATCAGTTGTGCTGGTTAAACACAGTTGAAAGTAGCAGGAACGAGACACTAGTTGACAGGAATTCCCCCATTTAAAGTTAATTAAACTATAACAACACAGATATGTAGCTTAGTTTAGCAGAAGGGAACAGCCAGGGTTAGTTCGATAACGTGGTTCGGAACAGAAATTGCACCACCTGGCAAAAGTGAAAATACACTAATTTTCACACAAGCTCATCTCGTAACAGATTATCCTTACATCCAATTTTAAATACGCTAACCTAGAATGACAACTTTTAGTTGGTGCACTATGTTAAGTTCGAAACAAACATATAAATTTAAGCCAAAATAGAAGCAACTTTGAGCTGCTAAAAACTTATAAAAGACTATTGAGTAAGAATGACTGCAGTTTGATCATACATCTAGAATTTAACAGTTCAGCGTGATTATGATCTGATGCCCAAAGATCCATGTCTGCAATAAGTCAGCTGGTCAAAACTAGTGTATCACTGACGTCCAATTTCTTAGAATCATGATTGTAGGAAGAGGAGTGCTCTGGTGCTTTCCGTAAATATTTTTTTGCACGGTTCTCAAAGTCGTATTAACGCATCTGATTAAAGGTGCTAATCCACCAGGTTTGCCTAATGAAGGGCACTTGCGTTCACTCACGAATCGATCCGTCATCCCGTTCACAGACCCACGGGGCCAACCCACACGCCCCTCGTCCATCCCCCATCTCGGAGCGCCACAGAGAGCTCCACGTCCCTCACCGCCGCCGAGGCTCCTCCACAACGAGCACACTCATCACCTCCATGTCGATTTTCCGCACGAGATCTTCATCCAAACCGCCCCCTCGAAGTGGACGCGCGACCCGGAGTCCTCCTACAGCCCCGCCGCGGCCGGAGCGGCAGCGCGCTCGGCTCCTCCGACGCGCTCGGCTCTACCTCGTCCAAACTCCAAAGTCGACTCCCCGTGCAGCCATGACTCTTCCTGCAGCTCTGCCTCGGCGTGTTGTGCTCGTCCCCCGTCCGTTCCCCTGTCACGCATCGCTACCGTGGCCGAGCCGCTCGTCGCGCCGCTGCACTCCTCATTGCACGCGAAAACTTGGTCTACGCCGGCGGTGGCATGGTCTCGTGAGTTTCTGGGCAGGTTGGAGGCAGGCTGGACCTGGGTTTGGGCGGATTCGTGCAGATATATACGTGACATGGTGGGATTAATTTTCTAAAACATGGCGGGATTAACACCCCTAATCACAGCCGTTAAAGTGCTTCGGAAATCGTGCAAAAAGCAGAAAGAAAGCACCGGAGCACTTGCCTTGTAGGAAATCAGAGGAAAATAATTCGAGGATATAAGCCCGAACCCGGCCCGAATGACTAAAAAGCCCGGCCCGGCCTGAGAAGCCCGGCCCGACCAGGCTAAAATGCGCAAAAATGAAGGCCCGAGCCCGGCCCGGCCCAACGTTCGGGCTCAGATTCCAGGCCCGAGCCCGGCCCGAAGTGCAAGCCCGGCCCGGCCCAGGATTTTCGGGCCAGGTCGGGCCGGGCCGTCCGGGCCGGGCTGCCCATGCCCAGATGTAATAAGAGTTACCTGCAATCTTCCAGCAGTATCCACTATAACTACATCAGTCTTTTTGCTTTTTGCCTCTTTCAAACCATTCTTGGCAATAGCTGAAGGTTTTGCTTCTGTTCCTTCTGAGTAAACTGGTACACCAACCTATCAACATTCAAAAAACTAACTGTAATATTCATTTCAAAATGTACACAAACATGTATAAGTGCATCCAGTGGCAACCCTAAAGCCCTTTGGATCTAAGATAGCCACAGTTATTAACTAGAAAATGTTTTCAACTCAGTACTACAGTGGAAAGCTTAAATTCACCAGGTGTACCTTTTTACCCAGAATAGTAAGTTGATCAATGGCAGCAGGCCTGTAAACATCAGCAGCAACCAGCATACAGCTCTTCCCCTGTAACCTGAGTCTGGTCTATAAGCATCAATAGCCTGGGCCATTTAGGAAAATGCATAAAGTAGAAAGGTCAGGAATGCACCTTCTTTTTCAGATAGAAGGCAAGCTTTGCACAGACAGTAGTTTTCCCAACACCTTGCAAACCTGCCAGTAAGATAACTGTTGGGCCAGATTTCGCATATACTAAATCGGATACCTCCCCACCCATCAGTTGTACAAGTTCATCATTCACAACCTGCATCATTTAGCTGTTGTTAGTCCTCTACAGGTAGAAGTGCATATATAAGACTGGGAAGACCACATTCGCTAGTCCGAAATAATGAGTGAACTACATAATTAAGGTAACTTGTGCGCACAACAATTTTCACCCGTTAATGCAAAAATTAGTAACTGGTAGGGCAAGCCACCGTAAAAAAAAAATCAAACACTACAGTACTAGAAGAAAACTTCAAGATGACCCAAACCCTACAACTCAAAACAAAACTGAAAAAGGAAGAAACCGAAAGGCTAAAATTAAAGACAGGAAAGAACAGACAGAAACCCAAATATTGTACAACCCTCCTGCTGCTGGCAAGGTTGTTGGTCAGGGAGCCTGGCATACAATGGCAGGCGCCAATGGCTTGGCTGTGGGATTAGATGACCCCACCACAGCTTGTCTGAAGACCCCCTTCATTTTATCTATATTTATCAAAAAATGTACTGATCCCAGCTATGTAGGAACTCTGACCCAATAGGAATTTTCTGGCTGGCTCCGCCACTGGCAGGCGCCTAAGGGTCTTCGGACCGGCGAGCAACCACAGCTTCGCCTCACATAAGATCGCCAACAGTTCAGGATAGTTTAGAGTGGCACGATAAAAAAAAACGCAGATATTGTGCAGCCTCCAGTCACAGTAAAATATAAAAGTATGACATCCATAATTTATAATTTTACATAGGATCCTAGGATCTGAGCGTACCTTGACCAACTGCTGCTCAGGTTCGACACCTGGGATCACATCAGTGCCTACAGCCTTTTCAGTAACAGACTCGATAAAACTTCTTGCCACTGGCACACTTACCTGCAGAGTAGGTTCTGCATCAGATTGTGAAGGAAAACAAGAAGCAAAAGAATACAGATACACAAGAAAGCCATGTAGTACAAGAGATGAGACATTACATCTGCCTCCAAAAGTGCTCTTCTAATATCCCGCATCGGTTCGGCGATGTTTTCCTTTGTCAGTCGATCTTGAACCATGAAAGATATTTTACTAGTTATTTACAAGTATGATTTATGAAAAAGTTGCAGAGGGTGCGATCAGTATCGCATGAGAAACGACACATTTTATGGCAGTAAAATTCGATCAAACACAATGCCACTAGAGGATTACTTAGCAGTACAGACGTGAGAAGAAAAGATTGTAAGGGTGTAGTAATTAAGAAACAAACTCACCGACGCCTCGCAACTTGTTCCACGCGGACTCCAGGCCGGTGGTGAGCTGACCGAACATCTCCGCCCTCACAACCATCCCACTTCCCCTCCTCCTCCTGCATCCCTGAGCACATCGCAAACATATAAAGGTAAGATTTTTTTTTAGAAAAATGCAAAGTAAGCACGAGATCGTTCTCTGAGGGAAGAATCCAAGGAGTTGCAGAAGCTGGGAGCGAACCGGGAATGGGGAAGCGAGGGCGCGAAAGGCAGCGGGACCTTGGGCCCCGCAGAGGTGGGAAGCGGGAGTGGGCACGCGGCGGAGGTGGAGAGAGGCCACGGTAAGATGGGACGGTGAGCGGCGGACGGCGGCGGGAGAAGATGAGAGCGTGAGTGCAGCAGTGGACTCCATTGGAGAGGACGGAGCGTTCTGCGGAGGGGAGGCAAGCAACGAGGAGGATAAGAGCGTTGAGCGGAAGTAAACTTGAGATGGGCCTTTTGGGCTTATTGGGGTATGGGGAGAAATGGAAGCCCCTGATACCTGGGCCCAGGTCATAAGCAATGGAGGTATGAATACAAGGCCACATCGTTTTTCGTGTCAAACTTTGACTAATGATTTAGTCAACCAAATTTAAGTTATATGTTATTTAAATATATATCATTAGAAATTTATTGAAATGTGTATCCGATGATATAGTTTTGAATGATATGCAGCACATATTTCGGTGATCCAATTAGTAATCAAAGTTTGCCTCAAAAAACAAATGACCTTGTATTTAGTAATGGAGGAAGTACTTGGTTTTAGTAACGTGTACTTTGTACTTCGAATTTTAGTATACTATACTATGCTTTATTGCGGAAATTCAATTCGGCTCCCGGTGCATATGCTCCCTCTACTAAAAAATTATGTTTTGAAATGTAAAAAAAATAAAAAAATCTACATGTACATATCATAATATATGTACTAGGAAGCATAGGCGCGGCGGCACGCCGCGCCCGTGGCATTAAAATATTTTACGTGAGTGTATAATGGTATCTATTTCATTTTGAAGTATGATTATAGGTGTAGAGCGATTCATTAGAAGAATGACGGTGGATATTTAGAAAAATTTCCTTTCTTTCTATCGAGGCATTGATCGATGTGAGTGTAGACTGGTTCAAGCAGACAGTAGAAGAGGCAGCACCAGGAAGCCATGGCAATATTGCATATGGTAAGGCATGAAAGTCGAGAGCTGGGGTGAGCTCTACATGTTCATCGGAGTGAACTTAGGGTCCGGCCGTCCGGGCTCGTCGCTGTGAAGCATTCAAGAATTCAACGGCCGTAAAAAACCAAATTAATTTACATGAGGCACATCCATTTTATTGCTGACTATTCGTTGCTCTTGTAAATGGATCATGTTTTCCAATGAAATGTATCACAATAAAACTTATTTTTCTATGAAAATTATTATGTGCTTCTGAAACTTTGTTTGTTAGATTGAAATAAGCATTCTTATTTTTCACGCAAGAAAAAAAATATATTTATAAGGAATAGAACTATTTGAGGAATATGATAGCCATGGTAGAAGCAATGAATAAGTATTCTTACTTTTCACATACATAAAAGATACATTTGTTAGAAGATATATCGAGTAATTGTCTTAGAAACTTGACATGCATCACAAAAACAAATCTTTTAGGTTTGTCAACAGAATTCAAGAATTAGCGGAAGCAATTTATCAATAGATTTCTATATTTTCTAGAACTGTTTAGGTAATCTTAAATTATAATTTTGATTTTCAACATTTGAAACACATATATTAGCTAATTTACAGAAATCACACGCTGAGAGCACTTTTTTCACACATGCTGACCCGCAAGTACGCAGCATCACAGTATCTCTCACACACACACGCTTATACCCAGCACTCCTGGTGCGGACACCTGTTTGCAAAAAAAAAATGTCACTTATGTTCCCCTTTCTCCTTGCTCTCTCGTGAGGCTACTTCCGCCGAGTCTGCTCCTCGATTCCGTTCGCCGGAGCTGCCAATTGATGCAGGCGAGTCATGCTCGCTATGGCCTGCACTGCAGATTCGTTGTCTTTATAGCTTTATTGGCATCTAGCAGTTAAAACCTAGCTTATGTGCCCCTGTATGCCTGCAGCCATTGCTCAGAAGAAAGCGGCCACACATCGGCGGCGACATGAAGCACCAGAAGCTGAGGGTATGTCCCGTCACTCACCATCAGGGCAGCGGAGCCGGTACTGGAGCTTAATCTGCCACAACGGCATTCTCGGCGACGATAACCGCGATGCCATCTATCCCACTGCCTTTCGCAAGAAGGCCGCCACAGATTCAGAGGAGCTGAGGCTGACTCTGTAGGCGCAGAAGGCTTGTACTTGCAGGTACACATCCCTCTTGCACAACTTCACGTTTTCTCAGATGGCTGGCTCCCCTTACTGATTTGATGTGTTTGATGGGCAATCTGTTGGTCCTGAATGTAGGTGTTCATGTGCTACCAATTACTTCCCATTTTCTAAATATTATGTCATGGTTAACTGGCTGTAACTACATGCTCTTGGTGTATGGTTTATATACTTCTCTTTTTACTTATCACATAATCAACGCTCTCTGTTTGCCAATAGCAAGTCTAGAATTGAAGATTTTATGTTGAAGTATCATTCTTTGTGTAGCAATGATATGCCTATAACTGTGTAGATCATCATATATGTATAACGGCATTGCCTTCAAAACCTTGTGACCCATTCTCCTCACTTGGCAGTAGCTGAACAATTTAGAAAGTTCTCTGTTCAGATTATGAGATTAGTTTAAAACAGGAAGATCTGCTAGGAAGTGACATTTTCTGTTTCTCGATGCCAAAAGTCCAGAACTGCTGCTCTTCTCCGTACAATAGCATTGATTTGAAAAACCCAGTAACTATCAGTCCTACTGTTTTTGAGTACCCAGGATCTTGTCAAGATATGTAAAAAGAATTAAGAGGTAAAAGCAAAGTAGAAAGTTGTACACATAGGAATTCTGCATCACCCGATGTACATTAACACTGACATAGGAATAGAAGGTTGCATTGATCAAACTGATTCATCTTTGCCTGCATTGATCAAACTGAAATAGGACAGAGAAAAGGGAAACAAAATAGTGGACCACGGACATAACAACAACTAAGTTCATCTTTGCCTGAAAGTAGGGCTATCTAGGGACCAAAGAAGGTGAATACAGCAGCTGATATCTTTTCGTCTCTGGGGGTTTGATGTCGTAGCATAGGCTGTAATTTTGTACTTATAAATTATGAGTGCATTGATACATGTGTCATGTGTGCGCTAGAGGAGACCTGAAAACCCAATGGGCCCAACAACACGTAAAGAACACCCATGAAATCTAGCCTTGGTCGCGTATCAGCAGAAGAGCCAGTGCGTCGAGGATACAGTACAACAGTACATCTTGAAGACCACGACGCCGACGTGGAACTGGAGGAGGCGAGAAAGAAGGAGGCCGGTCTCGCCGGCAAAGGCACACATTTACATGGACCTGCAGAAGAAAGAAATATGGTTCATAAGGCAAATGAAAAGAGAACAATTCGGAGCAGCCAAAACCAACACCAAACATAATCAAATCAACCCTGAGATTTACGTGCCTGAGTAGTTTTGTGGTGCTAGGCTTTCCTAGGTGAATAATTGGCAGCACATCACGGGGGCGCTGCCATAGGTTTAAGTGAGGTTAGATTATCTGAACTTTCAATATCAATAAAGGATGTTTTTCTTAGTTTGCACCAATGGCGCCATACCATAATAGCTTCAATTTCTCTCCTTTTAGATGTAAGAAAGAGCATCATGTAGCTGAACTAAGACTTGCTGAGAGCTTCATCTTCAATTTGTGTACACAACCAAAAGTAAGGGTCTTGACTTCGTCCTGAAATAAATAAAGTCAGCAGGACAAAAAGAATACCATTCCTTCAGATTTGCACTGCTAAGCTGGGAAAATAAAATAAAAGATAAGCCAATATTTGAAAACATCAACTACGGAACAGCTTGTTACCCAGTTGATGAGTGTAACTTCGGGATAAGGCAATTTCACGATAAATAATGGTTATGGACTGGTTGCCATAGCTTTTCAACCTCAGAATGAGACACTATTTTTGTAAATATCGATTACTGTGAAAACATGTAACTATGAAGATTAACCTGTACTGAAAAAGGAAACACATGCCCTTACACTTTTATGAACATCACAAGATGTGAAGTGCACAACTAAGCTAGATGTCTCTTCTTATCAGCAGATATAACAGAGACTATTTGTGCCACCCAAAACTTGCATGGATGGAACTAAATGCTTAGATGCAGACAAATTAAAAAACCCCTTGAGAGAAAGATGAGAGTGATTTTGTACATTATGCTAGTCGACACATTGGTCATAGTAATTTCGGCACCTGAAAAATACTCGCCGGCTTCGGACACCTGAAAATGGAAACCAGATGCTTCATTTTGTCCCTCTAGGATCTTCTTCCAACCATTATTGTTTCTATGCGGTCAAGAAAAACCCGAAGGTCACCCATAGAGAAAAACTAAATAGAATATCGAAATTGGATGAAGCTACTGCAAACATTGGTAACATATCACAAACTTTAATAAAAATTAATACTTGATTTACTTCTATATTCTTCTGCCAATTACATACAACATATTCTCATGATTTCTTATGAAAATCATGGTGTTTTATATTCTCATGATTTCTTATGAAAATCAGAACATTTTCTTGCCTTTTCTATCATCCATTTTCCTGAGAGTAATAAGGTCGCCATGGTCTATCAAGTAACCCAAATGGTCACCAAAGGGGCTAACTTCCTACTCAAATAAAAATTTACGGATATAAATCATTTAGGAAAGGAGGAAGAACTAATGAATCCAATCTGTACTCAATATGAGACTGGGGAAAGCTAACAGATTAGAAAATTAAAACATAATCTATCATTTTGTACTCACCTTCCCAAGAAGTCTTTCTATAGCATTCTCATGTATTAGGAGACCATTAAGTAGTAAGAGAAAGCAATATATTCATATGACTCCTCTTCAGTTTATGTCTTTTCCTGTAACTCACACAGTTTGAACGGAGTTCTCTGCACATGCTTATTCGCATTCCGTGAATTCACTATTGATGGTACAAAATATACATGCCTTTACCACTTTTTTAGTATTACCTTAAATAAATATGAGCTCATTTCACCCAAATTTTCCAAGAAGTAACTTTTACAAAAGGAAATTCCCTGCTTTGCTATTCGCAAATTAAGTGAACAATTACTCTTCTCTCATCCATCACGTATAACAATTTAGAGGTGATGCTCTATGCCATGCTTGGAACGAAAAATTAGACGGATCCACAGAGAGGTAAATAAAAATGAGATAGGTGGGGAGAATATAGAGGGGAATGAGAGGGAAAGAGATCAGGAGGCGAGGAAAAAAAAGGAACGAACAACCTCACCTGGTCGTTAATGTTTGCGCAACCAGCCTTGCCGTCCACTATCCCAAACTTTTATCTGCAAGTTTTTATTCAGCTGCCGGGATGGACCTACAAAAGAACTTAGAAAAACCAGAATCAATGGAAACGAAATTGGAGAGAAACATTGTTAGACCAAAACAGATCGAAAGGTCAGGAAAGAAGGCAAGCGATTGGATGAAAGAGAGGAGAAAAGAGAGGAGAAAAGAAGGCATTGCGTGCTCCCCGGCTGTGGAATTCGTGGGCGGCGTCCGCCCCAGCTAAGGGCTCCCCGCCACTCCAGCCATGGTGGACCTCTTCGTCGTCCACCTCCATATCTACCCCAAGTCCCCCCTGATGTCGCGTGATGGCCAAATCAGCACGAGGGAAGGCTCGTCGATGATTGGGATGTGGGAGAAGGATCCGACCCACGGCACGGCCGTCGCCGGCGTTTGCTGCTCGATGCTGTTCTCCGAGTCCTGGCACAGGACGTTGGAGCCGGAGTCGATCCACGGCATGGCCGTCGACACGTCCGCCGCTTGATGCCGTTCTCGAGTCCTCGACTCTTGCGGCAGTGGAGCCCATGCCGCCGCCGTGTCCTCTCCGACCAGCTGCGGTGCAAATCGAGAAGATCCTAGAGGGACAAAGCGGCAGGAGACTTTTCTAGAGAATAATATCTAGTCAAAGCGGTGGGGGAATCGGGTGAGGATATTTTTCCTCTTTCTTGTGGGTTCAGGGTGACCGGCAACCGGGAAACCACCGGAGGTAATAAGTAGCAAAAAAAAATCGAGTATTTGCAGTTACGGATGTAAATAAGGAAACAACCGTGCAGCAGTATACGTGTCACCCAATGCAACGAAGGAAAGTGAGCGAAATTAGCTCATCTACAGTGCTCAAATTAATATGAGATGCTCTAAATTGATTAGCTTTTATATAGGGTATAATGTTCATCAAGTTTAACGAGGAACCAACATTTTTCGTGGTCTATGTAAAAAGACAAAATTTCAGGTTTTTCATAAGATAAATTTTGTCTTTTTATACGCGCCACGACAAGTTGATTTTTTATGAAACAGCTTTGTGAGCGCGTAGCACATGAAGATATACATGCGACTTTTTCGTTTTAATTTTTTAAAAATTCAAAATGTGTGTAACACGTACAAAATAAAGGGAGCATATTCGAAAAACGAGTATTGAACTCGGGTGTAGATGTTGCTGGTTGAATAAAAAAATCAAAATAAATAGCAAACAATTCAAAAAAAAAATATGAAATTTTTGGACGATGAACATGAACAAGTTTCCTAACTGCACACAAAAAATCTACAAAAAAAGACATATGTACTGGTCTGTGCCAAAAAGACAAAATGCCGTGTTGTTTGGAACATCTAGATTTATTTCTTACATCACTCCGATTTGTCTTTTTGCACAGGCCACTACATATGTCTTTTCTCGAAGATTTTTGGTGTGCAGTTAGGACACTTATTCATGTTCATTCTCCAAAATTTTCAGATTTTTTTGAATTTATTTGCTATTTTTCGAATTTTTTATTCAACCAGAAGCATCTACACCCGGGTTCAGAAAGGCCTTGTTCCAGCATATTATAGTACTTAGTTTCTTATTTGCAAAAAAGAAAAGTACTTAGGTTCTTAGTATACTTGTACTCTGTGTACGTAATTTAGATTTTAGTATACGTGTACTTTGTTGTACTTCTGCCTTTTTCCTTTTCTACTTCGGTTCATGGAATATATTCTGGTACACCATACCATGTACTTGAAAAAAATGGAAAACAAGAGGTAAAGAAAGTAGAAAGAAAAAAACATATTTTTCGGTGTGGGACACTCCCCCGCATGGTGGCATTATAAGAGCATCTCTAAGAGTGCCCGTAAAAGGCCCAAAACTGAAAAATAACCGTCGTTTTATGAGTTCGGGGCGAAAAACGGCGCCGATCAGTGGGCCGACGGAGCGAACCGAACGCAGCCCGAACACAATCCCTAATTTGCGCGCGAGGAAACCTTTAGCTCCTCCCAACCGCCGCCGCCCCCACCGATCTGTGCGCCCTCACCTTCCTCTGCGCCGCCACCCTCCGATTTGTCCCCGATGAGTCTCGAATCGACCCTGCTGGCTGCCGTTGGTACCACGCCGGCGCCGCCACCCTCTCCCGTGGTCGCCGGAGCTTCCGCCGCTCCACCAACAACCCCGGCCACCGCTCCAACCCCTGTGACCCCCGCGGTTCTTGCTTCGACGGTCTCGTCGACGACTGGGGCAAAGAGGCGG
This sequence comes from Lolium rigidum, assembly GCF_022539505.1. NCBI lineage: Eukaryota > Viridiplantae > Streptophyta > Magnoliopsida > Poales > Poaceae > Lolium > Lolium rigidum. The sequence continues at coordinate 256,428,045 of NC_061510.1, forward strand.
CGCGCGGGAACGCATCTGGTCCCGCAAGCCGGTGCCGCGGCGGTCACCGGTGATGGGTCGGCGGTGAAGCCGAAGGCAGCCCGTGCGAGACCGAAGAGTTCGGGTCCGAAAAGGACCAAAGTGAAGGCGGCAACTGCCCGTGGCCCCGCGCCTCCCTGCCCATCTCCGCCAACGCCGCCGCCGCCTCCGGAAGCCACCGCGAACGCCGCCCAGGACGTGCTCGACGACGGCTCAGGAAGGTACACATGAACTCTTCCTCCGTTTTTTCGATTGCAAGTACATACTGAGGCCTCGTCAAATTAGGAACGATTCCACCTCCTACATGGAGATGTTGGGGAGGTGAACATTAACCCACTCCCTCCATTCGGCAATGAGAACGACTGCGGGGACGAGGGGAAGAAGGGGACGAAGGGGACGAGGGGGACGAGGAAGGGGACGACGGTGTGGTGGAGGTCACGGCCAATGGAAATCGGAAGAAGAGGCGGGCCAACAACTACACGGAGATTGAAGACGCCACCTTGTGCCGAGCTTGGGCCTCCGTGGGGATGGATGCTATCTCCGGCACGGATCAAACAGGGAAGCGGTACTGGCAGCGCATCGAGGACAAGTTCCATAAGCTCATGCCGCGCGTTCGCCATCCTGTCGATCGCACATACCGATCCCTCCAAGGTCGTTGGGACACGATCAAACCGGCGTGTAGCCGGTGGGCAGCAGCAATGGACCAAGTGGTGTCCAATCCTCCTAGCGGCGCAACTGTCGACGAATATGTGAGTGCATATTTGATAAAGCTAATTGTAGTTTAGCTTGGGTGAGATATTGACGATTTGTTGGTTCCTTTTGATGGGATTCGTAGCATAGAAAACAAAAAAATTTCCTACCGCAAGAACGAATAACAAGCCAAGATCCAATCTAGAAGATGGTAGCAACGAGAAGATCATGAGACTAACCCTCGAAGATTTCCAAAGCCTACGAGATTAGATCTCGTTGTTGCTGTAGTCGCTCACTTGCCGCTTTCGAAAGCGCGTAGAAGATCTTGACGGTGCCACAGTCGGGCAGCACCTCCGTACTCGGTCACACGTTCGGTGTTGATGACGATGTCCTTCTCCCCATTCCAGCGGGCAGAGGATGTAGTAGATCCTCCTCGGAATCCTGACAGCACGACGGCGTGGTGGCGGTGGTGGTGGAGAACTCCAGCAATGCTTCACCTAAGCGCTACGGGAGGTGTATGAGGAGGGAGGTGTGCTAGGGTTTGGGAGAGAGGGGGTAGGGGCGCCGGCCAGGGCCCCCCTATGGTGGTGCGGCCAAGTACAAGGCTGCCCCCTCCCTCTCCTCCTCATTATATAGGTGGAACCCCAAGGGTTTGCCCACAGTCTTCGAATAAGACCCCAACTCAAAAACTGCCTTATGGACGAAATCTAGAGGGACAGGGACTCTCCCCTTCCCCCTTTCTTTGGCCGGCCAAGGAGGTGGAGTCCTCCATGGACTCCACCCTCCCACTTGGTTGGCTGGTTGGGTTTGGTGGAGTCCAACCGGGACTCCACCTTCCATGGTGATTTCATCCGGAAGGTTCTAGAACATTCTAGCGCCTTCCATAAATGCACCGGATCATTTCCAAACTTGGAAAGTGACTTCCTATATATGAATCTTATTCTCCGGACCATTCCGGACCTCCTCGTGATGTCCTAGATCCCATCCGAGACTCCGAACAAAAAACTTTGAACTCCATTCCATATTCCATATCTACTTAAAACGACATCAAACCTTAAGTGTGTCACCTTACGGTTCGTGAACTATGCAGACATGGTTGAGACTCTTCTCCGACCAATAACCAATAGCGGGATCTGGAGATCCATAATGGCTCCCACATATTCAACGATAACTTAGTGATCGATTGAACCATTTACATACGATACCGATTCCCTTTGTCTCGCGATATTTTACTTGTCAGAGGTTTGATCATCGGTATCTCTATACCTCGTTCAACCTCGTCTCCGACAAGTACTCTTTACTTGTACCGTGGAATATCATCTCTTGTGAACTATTCACATGCTTGCAAGCTAATCAGACGACATTCCACCGAGAGGGCCCAGAGTATATCTATCTGTCATCGGGATGGACAAATCCCACTCTTGATCCATATGCCTCAACTCATACTTTCCGAATACTTAATCCCACATTTATAACCACCCATTTACGCAGTGGCGTTTGATGTAATCAAAGTACCCTTCTGGTATAAGTGATTTACATGATCTCATGGTCGAAGGACTAGGTAACTATGTATCTGATACGGGGTGGCCCGATCTTCTCAGTAAGCGGCGGTGGTGATGAACACAATGGTGTATGCAGCGGAGGGAATCGATGATATGATGTAGGTAACTTGTATGACGCCGACGAAGTCTCTCGATTGATTCCTGTAGCCAATGCAACAGATCTCAACCCTGCAAGATATTCGGAACTCCACACACTTGCGCACGTAGCCGCCGATCACGAAGCGGTAGATTGCAATCTTCTAATCCCCAATGGAACAACAGATCACACAAACTTTCAGTAGCATAAAACTCCAGATCTATGCGAATTGGAGAGTTGTATTCAATAGTTTTGCGTAGCAAACAAGTAAGAACTAGGGTTTATCTTAAACATGGTCTAAAGCAGCTAGGGGGGCGTCCTATGGACTTATATAGGCGTCCAGGACGACTTCTGGTCGAAAAACTACGAGAATAACCGACCCAGAATAGATCTGGTCGAGACAGACTCGGACACGGCCGGTCTGGGGGCCGGTTTAAACCGGGCCAGGGACCGGGTGCAAACCGGGTGCTGGAATTGTGCCGTCCGGTTGCAGTCAACAGGGCGCCCGGTTGGCGCCGGGGTGGATCCGGCCTAGCGGCCGGTTGGACTGGGCCAGGGACCGGGCGCGCCGGCGTGGCGGCCGGTCTGACCGGGTGCTGGTCCGGCCTGGACTTCATCTTCTCCTCTCGCGCATGCCTCCCGCTCCTCCCTCGCGCGTCCATGAGATATCTTCATGTCCGAGCTCCTTGTCCGGCTCCACGTCCATCTTCACGTCCAGTTCGCTCCTCTCCTCCTCGTGCGATGCTTGTCTCCTCTTCATACTCGATGATACATAAGTAATAGGACTTAGGTATTATAAAGTTCTCATCAATCAAAGTATCGTTTAGGAACAAGTTCACTCGTTGTTTAAGTAGCTTCGCACGAGCTCGTGTCATTGGTCCATTCCCGACTTCATTGGACTTGAGCTTCACAGCGGAGTTCATCTTCGGTTGGTAATGACGGAGGTAGTAGTGAGGTAGGGATGTCCTCATCATCTCCCCCCCTTCAAAAGGCGTCGACCTCGACGCTCCAAGGTCTTCTCCGTCATATGGTGTCAAATCAGCAACATTGAAAGAATTACAGGCACCAAACTCATCCTCTGGAAGATCTATCGAGTATGCATTATCATTGATCTTGGCAATCACTTTGTAAGGACCAACACCACGAGGCTTCAACTTAGACCTCCGCAGCTTCGGGAACCTATCCTTGCGAAAATGTACCCAGACCATATCACCAGGCTTGAACAACATCTCCTTGCGCTTCTTGTTCTTCCTTGCAGCATTGCTCTTGCCTTTCTTCTCGATCAACTCTTTAGTCTTCACATGAATTTTCTTCACAAAATCTGCCCTCTTGGATGCCTCCATATTGACTCTCTCATGTATGGGCAAAGGCAACAAGTCAAGTGGAGTAATGGGTTTGAAACCATACACCACCTCAAAGGGACACAACTCTGTGGTAGAATGTACCGCCCTATTGTAAGCAAACTCCACATGCAACAAACACTCTTCCCACTCCTTCAGATTCTTCTTTATCAAGGATCTCAACAATTGTGACAAGGTTCTATTCACCACTTCAGTTTGACCATCAGTTTGGGGATGACAAGTAGTGCTGAAAAGTAGCTTCGTTCCCAGCTTTCTCCAAAGCGTCTTCCAAAAGTAGCTCATAAACTTCACGTCACGATCAGAAACAATAGTCTTCGGGACTCCATGTAAACGTACGATCTCCCTGAAAAACAGGTTAGCAATATGCGACGCATCGTCGCTCTTGTGGCAGGCAATAAAGTGTGACATCTTAGAAAATCTATCCACTACCACAAATATAGAATCATGGCCTCTTTTAGTACGCGGCAAACCCAACACAAAATCCATACTAATGTCTTCCCAAGGTGTAGTAGGTGCCGGTAAAGGAGTATACAAACCGTGAGGCTTCAGCTTGGACTTGGACTTGTTGCAAGTAATGCACCTCTTGACATACCTTTCCACGTCCCGCCTCATCTTTGGCCAATAAAAGTGGTCAGCTAGCATGAGTAGCGTCTTGTCACGCCCAAAGTGACCCATCAAACCTCCAGCATGTGATTCCTGCAATAAGAGCAAACGCACGGACGATTACGGAACACATAGTTTGTTAGCTCTAAACAAGAACCCATCATGTATGTAATATTTTTCCCATGCTTTACCAAGAGCACGTAAGCGATATGGTTCGAGCAAAATCATGATCGATGGCATACAAATCACATAGTATCTCTAAACCAGGAATTTTAACATCAAGTTGAGTTAATAGCATATTCTTCCTAGATAGAGCATCAGCAACAATATTATCTTTTCCCTTCTTATGCTTAATAATGTATGGAAAAGACTCAATGAACTCAACCCACTTAGCTAGACGCTTATGCAAAGTAGATTGAGCTTTCACATATTTTAAAGCTTCATGATCAGAATGTATGATAAATTCTTTTGGCCACAAATAATGTTGCCAAACCTCAAGAACTCTAATTAAAGCATACAATTCTTTATCATATATAGGATAGTTCAACTTAGCACCGAGAAAGTTTCTCGGAAAAATATGCAATTGGGCAACCCTCTTGCATCAACACACCACCAATTCCAATACCACTAGCATCACATTCAATCTCAAATTGCTTATTGAAATCAGGAAGTGCAATCAACGGTGCAGAAGTTAACAATCTCTTAAGTTCATCAAAAGCATGATCTTGGGTTGCGCCCCACTAAAAACAACACCCTTTTTAGTCAAATCATTCAAAGGTGCAGCAATTGTACTAAAGTTGGGCACAAATCTGCGATAAAACCCAGCTAGACCATGAAAACTTCTTACTTGACTCACATTCATGGGAGTAGGCCAATTTTGAATAGCTTCAATTTTAGACACATCTACCTCTACTCCATGCTTAGAGACAACATAACCAAGAAATATGACCTTATCTTTGCAAAATGTGCACTTCTCAAGATTACCATAGAGTTTATTATCACGCAACACTTGCAAAACATGTCGAATATGTATAGTATGATCAGATTCATTGCGGCTGTAGATTAATATATCATCAAAGTACACAACCACAAATTTGCACTGTTCTAAAAATCGTCCGAGATGCCGATTTATCGGCCGATTTATCGTGAATCGGGTGGTAACCGATAAGATTTTGGCATATCTGCCAGTTTATCGCTCCATCGATATTTCGGCCGATTTTTTGTATGAGAGCTGATATTTCACCCGATTTTAACTCTCGAGGCCGATATTTCCGCTGATTGTCAGTGAAATTTCAATGACATTTTGTATGGCAGTCGATATTTTCATCCTATGGTTTTGTAGAATTGTGCATGAGCGCAAATTTTCCATTATTATTGATTCAAATGCAAGGAATCAAGGTAATACTTATGTGCAATGCTAAAATATTATTTTTTGCATAGCATATTATAGAAAATTTTGTGTCGAAAATTAGGATTTACAAAAAAATAAGCCAATAAATGGCTGACCGATAAAATCGATTAATCGGCCGATAAGCGATTAATCTTCATTTTAAGGCTGACCGATAAGTCGAGATCAACGATTTCTTGAACATTGCAAATTTGCCAATAAATTCACGCAAAACATGGTTCATCAGTCTCATGAAAGTGCTAGGTGCATTAGTTAAACCAAAAGGCATTACTAACCACTCATATAAACCAAATTTTGTTTTAAAGGCAGTTTTCCATTCATCCCCTTCTTTCATCCTAATTTGATGATAACCACTACGTAAATCGATTTTAGAGAACACAGCAGCACCACTCAATTCATCTAGCATATCCTCTAAACGGGGAATAGGATGACGATATCGAATAGTAATGTTGTTTATAGCTCTACAATCTACGCACATACGCCATGTACCATCTTTCTTAGGAACTATAATAACATGAACAACACAAGGACTAAGGCTTATGCGGATATAACATTTGTCGAGTAGCGCTTGTACTTGCTTCTGTATCTCCTTTGTCTCTTCGGGATTTGTTCTATATGGCGCCCTATTGGGCAGCGAAGCTCCGGGAATCAAGTCAATTTGATGCTCAATACCTCGCAATGGTGGAAGTCCTGCGGGTACCTCCTCCGGAAACACGTCGCCAAATTCCTGCAAAACATTAGAAACACCAAGAGGAAGAGGGGTCATGTCGTTAGAAACCAAAACCGTACCCTCGTACAAAAGCACAAAAGGCATGGCCGTAGGATCCTCACTAAATTCTCTCATGTCTTCTTTGGTGGCTAATGAAACTAAGGAATGCACTCGCTCACTTTTCGTTATATCACTCACAACATTACAATTCTCTCGCCTATCTAAAGGTGCATCCTCCAAATTTGCTTCAATCTTCTGACGAGACTCATTGACAATTTGTTGCGGTGACATAGGCTGTAAGTTGATTTTCTTGCCCTTGAACTCCAAGTGATATGTATTGGCGCGGCCATTGTGTTGCACAGAACGGTCATATAGCCATGGCCGGCCCAACAATAGGTGACACACCGTCATAGGAACCACATCAAAGTCAATGGAATCCTTATACGGTCCAATCTCAAAATCAACACGCACCATGTGGCTCACCTTCATCTCACCATTATTGCTCAACCACTCGAATATAATATGGATGTGGGTGCGGTAGATACTTCAGTTTCAGCTTGGCACATAACTCTTTGCTTGCTAAATTACGACAACTTCCGCCATCAATAATAACCTTGCAAGCTTTATCAGGACCAACAAGTGCCTTTGTTTGGAACAAATTGCAGCGTTGTGTAGATGCACTAGGCTGCACATTAAGAACACGATGTGACACAACAATAGTTTGAGCTTCAGAAGGATAAGCATCAAAACCATCATCGTCATAATCATCATCTTCTGGAGCATCCGGATCAACATCGTCTCCAGTTTCATACTCATTGTCCTCATTAATAATCATAACTTTGCGATTAGGACAATCCTTCTTGAAGTGACCCTTGCCACCACATGTATGACAAACCATATCACGGTTGCGCGCAGTAGACATGCTAGAACCACTCGTACTTGCAGCAGATTCGGACTTCTTTACGTTAGACACATTGGAGACCGACTTGCTAGACGAAGTAGAGTAAGGACCGGAGTGCGTCGATGGCGCGGGCGTCGTAGGTGGGGGCGCGCGAGGCGTGTAGCGCCCAGCTCCCGTAGCACGGCCTCTTTGTTGCGCTTCTTCAGCCAACTGTGATTCAGCTTCTCTTGCATGATGTAGTAGCTCATTCATTGTAGTGTAGCTGTGATGACACACAATGCCTTTGATATTAAACTTGAGCCCATTCAGGAAACGTTGTAGTGTCATCTCCAAAGACTCACGGACACGGGCACGCTGCATAAGCATCTCCATCTCCATGTAGTAAGCATCAACCGTCATAACACCTTGCTTCAATTGGGTCAACTTATCAAACACTGAACGCAAGTAATTGGTAAGAACAAAACGAGCTCTCATTTCCGCCTTCATAGTACGCCATGTGATAATAGGCAGCTCACCATCCTCTTCGCGAGCACGAACAAGTCCATCCCACCAACGCAATGCAAGCCATCAAATTCAAAGGAAGCAAGTTTGATCTTCCTATCTTCGGTATAGTCATGTAATCTCCATAATCTCTCAATTTTCAGCTCCCATGTAAGATATTCTTCAACATCAGTAGTACCTTAAAATCTGGGAATTGAGAATTTGGGCTTACCCAAACCATCGTCTAGCGGCTGTGGAGGAACACGGCGGGCTCCAATATCAGCAAAGCCGCGATTAAATCCACGTGGAAGACCACGACCACGTCCAATGCCTTGAGCAACAGCATCCGCATTGTCACCATTGACGCTGCCATCTTCATCAAGCGGTTGTTGTACCATAGTACGTATCTCATTGACGGCTTGAGTCAAAGTATTCATAGATGCTTGAAGAGTCGTCATCGATGTTTGAACGGTGTTAATAACCGTAGTAGCCTCATCGACCTTCAAGTTGACACCCTGAATTTCAGTATCAAATGTCTCCATAGTAACACGAAGTTCACGTGTTAGATGATCACGAAGTTCCTCATATTCCATCCAAGTAACCGGTGAGGCTGGATCCTTTTTCTGCATCACATCAAACTCAGAAGTAGACATGATTAGTAGGTTAGTGCACTAAACAAAAAATCTGTGGTGGTACTCTCACAACTCACCCAAAATTGATAAGAAAGGTAAATCTTACCGCTCCAAAGTTAATTAGTATTGCTTACCAACTTGGATTGACGGACTAGTGCATGGATGTAGCGAAGCGAATATCAAGGGTATAAGAACAATCACACGACTAAGCAGGATATATGTGCGGCTGTAGGTAGGCTACCTATTTGCACAAATAACAAGCTCTAGTGCTGACCGTAGACAACCAAAGATACTCACACAAGGTGATAACTGTGGCAATGCAACTATATGGATGAAAGGTTGCAATGCACTCGAGAGACGCTAGCAAAGCTCAACGAGACAAGCACAAGGATTGCTCAACTACAGGTGCAGTAAAGAAAACTTAGGCCTTTCACTTGATTCAACGAGCAATTCACTTTTCTTTTTGGATTTTTCTTTTTGTATAACACACGCAGCTATGTAGCTCTTTTTGCTTCTTTTCTATTTTCTCTTTTTTTCTTTTTTTTCTTGACACAACTCCTTGATAACATGGCCAACAAGATATGCAACGCACCAAAACCCTAATGAGCAGCCTGTCGAGCGGTAAAACTAGTCTCTTCTGGGGAAGTTCCTAGTCACTTATATCGATGGGTTGTGCCTATGGTTGGGAACAAGCACACTGTACGCTATGTGGACTCGGAGTAACAAAAACTGACACACTATGATAAACTAGATGATAGAGAAAACACAAACCCTAACAATTCTACTAGATGAAAGATAAAGAGATGCAACAACAACTACGAAAAGCAACTAAAACTCGAAATTAGTGCAATCTAAGGCTATGACAAACCCTAACCATAACTTTGTATGGCTTTTTTTGTATAGGAAAACACTCACAACTCAACTATGGGGTGGATTGTGGATGGCTTACCGAGGAAACGTTGAAATATGATACCAAGATGATACGGGGTGGCCCGATCTTCTCAGTAAGCGACGGTGGTGATGAACACAATGGTGTATGCAGCGGAGGGAATCGATGATATGATGTAGGTAACTTGTATGACGCCGACGAAGTCTCTCGATTGATTCCTGTAGCCAATGCAACAGATCTCAACCCTGCAAGATATTCGGAACTCCACACACTTGCGCACGTAGCCGCCGACCACGAAGCGGTAGATTGCAATCTTCTAATCCCCAATGAAACAGCAGATCACACAAACTTTCAGTAGCATAAAACTTCAGATCGATGCGAATTGGAGAGTTGTATTCAATAGTTTTGCGTAGCAAACAACTAAGAACTAGAGTTTATCTTAAACGTGGTATAAAGCAGCTAGGGGGGCGTCCTATGGACTTATATAGGCGTCCAGGACGACTTCTGGTCGAAAAACTACGAGAATAACCGACCCAGAATAGATCTGGTCGAGACAAACTCGGACACGGCCGGTCTGGGGGCCGGTCAACCGGGCCAGGGACCGGGCTGGCCGGTTTTAACCGGGCCAGGGACCGGGTGCAAACCGGGTGCTGGAATTGTCGCGCAGTAACCCGTCCGGTTGCAGTCAGCAGGGCGCCCGGTTGGCGCCGGGGTGGATCCGGCCCGGCGGCCGGTTGGACCGGGCCAGGGACCGGGCGCGCCGGCGTGGCGGCCGGTCTGACCGGGTGCTGGTCCGGCTCGGACTTCATCTTCTCCTCTCGCGCATGCCTCCCGCTCCTCCCTCGCGCGTCCATGAGATATCTTCATGTCCAGCTCCTTGTCCAGCTCCACGCCCATCTTCACGTCCAGCTGCTCCTCTCCTCCTCGTGCGATGCTTGTCTCCTCTTCATACCTGATGATACATAAGTAATAGGACTTAGGTAGTATAAAGTTCTCATCAATCAAAGTATCGTTTAGGAACAAGTTCACCTGTTGTTTAAGTAGCTTCGCACGAGCTCATGTCATTGGTCCAATCCCGACTTCATTGGACTTGAGCTTCACAGCAGGTTCATCTTCAGTTGGTAATGACAGAGGTAGTAGTGAGGTAGGGATGTCCTCATCAGTATCGAAAGCTTATAACAAACTGAACTTAATGACGTGATCTTATGCTACGCTTATTTGGGTGTATGTCCATGATATCATTCATTCAATGATACAACCTTGTTATTAATAACATCCAATGTTCATGATCACGAAACCACGATCATCTATTAATCAACAAGCTAGTTATACAAGAGGCTTACTAGGGACTCCTTGTTGTTTACATAACACACATGTATCAATGTTTCGGTTAATACAATTATAACATGGTATGCAAACATTTATCATAAACACAAAGATATATAATAATCATTTTATTATTGCCTCTTGGGCATATCTCCAACAGTCTCCCACTTGCACTAGAGTCAATAATCTAGTTTACCTTGGCCTTTTGGTGCTTTATCATGTTTTGCTCACGGGAGATAGTCAACGGATCTGACACGCCCAGAAATGTATGTATTTTGCAATTCATTTGCGTCTCAACGCATCACTCATTTTCCAAATGAGTCGGCATTAATCATATATGTTCGGTCTTCTGGTGGAACCTTAATTCCGCGGTCTGAAATATGTCACTAATATTGTCACACACAATATAGCTTCAAAGTTCTGACACTATCGGAACTACACCAAGTTCTCAAGAACTTTTTGACTTAACATCCTCAGTCATTGTCAAAACAATAACATACTCTGCCTTCGTTTGTAGAATCCCTCACAATATTTAGAACTCTTCTAAATCTAGCATTGTGCTACCTTTTAAACAACACTTAGCCTAATTGAGATTTGAAATTCATTTTTATATGTGACCAAACTAATATCGATGCAACACCTTACAGCGATTTGTTCGTCATTACCCCATACAAAACTATATATATCCTTGGTTCTTCTAAAGTACCCAAGGATATTCTTACTGTCGTCCAATGATCATCACATGAATCATTCTGGTACATGCTCATAACACTTTAGAGCACAGGATATCTGATTGTGTACATATTAATCGTGATCTAAAATCACTCATGTGTTTTTACTCATTGAGTGTCAGATACACTCAAGTCTTGTTAAACCTTCACATGAAAAGAACACCTTCTTAATATTTCTATATTGAACTACTTCAATATCCATTCTATGTACTTTGACTTAAACTTATTATGTGTTTCAATCTATCTTCATAGATCTTGACACTAAATATGTTTTAGTCCATATCCTTTCATTGAAGTTAATTCTCAATGAAACCTTTTATTCACATCAAGTATATAATTACATAATTTATAATCAACGATATGTCATCTACATAAAGTATTATAAATATGTCTCAGCGCTCCCACTTAATTTCTTGCAAATTCAAGCATCTTCATCGTTTCTGATGAAATCAAAAACTCTTTGACTATTTCATCCGGTAAAGATTCCAACTCCGCGATACTCACTTCATACAATTGAAGTTTGTATACTTATCTAGTATTCCACGGACTAGCAAAACTCTTTGGTTTGTATCTAGTATACATCCTTCATACACACTTTTGGTAAGGAATGTATTTCTGCCATCCTACTATCATATCTCATAAAAGAAATATGTAGCGATTACTAGAATAATCCACATAAACTATAAACATCGCTACGAAAGATCTAATCTTATCGTAGTCAACTTTTTGAACTTTGTCGTAAACAACTTTTCGACAAGTCGAGCTTCTTCAAGGATATTCCATCCAAGTCCATCAATTTTATAGATCCATTTACTTTCAAAAAGTATTCATCTATCTTGGATTTCATGGCGCATAGCCATTTTAACGGAGTTAGGGCCCATCATAACTTCTTTGTATGTCGTTGGTTTATCATTGTTCAAAATCATTCCTTTGTCCATAAATCATTTATTTGATCACAAAGTAAATCATATCTACAAGGTTCAATAGGTACTTTGATCTCCATGACTATAACATTTTGTAGACATGGGAGCCATGATCATCGTCGCCGCTTCCGGAACCATTTCCGATGCTGCGCTACTCTGATCATTATGCTCAAGTTCATAAACCTAATCAAGTTCCATTGTCCTCCCACTCAAATACTTTGCTAGAAAACAATTTCTTGGAAATAAGCAAGTAACATTAACAAACACTTTTGTCTTTTACTTCATAGTGGAAAGAATTCCCAATTTGTTTTATGGGACAACAACAAAGACATTCATCCGGTTTTGGTTGTAAACTCATTTACTTATACCAAAATTTAAGAAAGGACTAATAGGGTTTATACCCATGCCATAATTCGTATGGTGTCATTTCAACAGATCATGATGATGCTCTATTCAGTGTAAAAGCGGTAGTCTCTAAAGCATAATCCACAAAAATATAATGGCGTCATATTATATTATCTCATCATTAATCCAACAAGGTTTGGATATGTCTCTCGGATATTACATCATCACTATGATACTTCAAGAAACGTGAGTTGTAGAACAATTTCATAACTCTCTTAGATGTTCGCTAAAACTCGTAACTCAAATATTTCCACCATGATCCAATCATAGATATTTGAATTTTCTATTACGATGATTTCCACTTCATGCTGAAATTTATTTGAATCCATTCAAATGTTTCAAACTTTTTCCTTATCGAATATATCCACATATATATACTCAATTCATTGTTGGAAGTGTTCATGAAGTAGAAGAATCTCCCGCACACAACTATGCCCAGTGAACCACATACATCATCATGTATGTTTCCACTAAGTTAGTTGCCCGTTCAACTCTTGGCCTATGAACGGTATTTCAGTCATTCTCTTTAGAAGAGATTTGCAAGCGCCAAACGATTCAAAAATCAAATGACTCCAAAAAACCATTGCATGGAGTTCCTTCATGCGTTCCTTTCTAACATGACCTAAATGGCGGTTCCACAAATAAGTGGAATTCAAATCATTTGCCTTTATGGCATTTTAGCGTCAGTGTTATGTATGTTTGTTTCACCATTAAGATTTATAATAACTTATCCATCGTACATGGAGTAATGTCTTAATTTGAACAACTCATTGTTTTCATTTGACCAGAGCAAAATAACAATTATTAAGTTATTTATTATAAATTCTAAGGGCTAGGTAGAATGCCAACGACAAACATAATAACACTTTATTATGTTCCAGACGTGCATTATTACTATATTCCTTATCAGTCACTTAGGCCATCGTATTCTTGTATTGCGTTGTATTGTATGACATCTCATACCAACCAATCTGGTACAAATATCCAAGAATTTCATTATGTGACCAAACAAGGAATACATCCATACTATGTATATCATCTATATATACCTGAGCTAGACTTTCTAGTCTTTTCTTTTCTTTTTGCCAAAATATCTTTTGTAGTTTCTCTTTTAGCTTTCCTCATTCTCAGAAAACACTTCACCTTCAATAACTTCTAGGTTCATTGGTCAAATACCAATAACTTTGAGGTTCTTACTTTGAAGTTGATCATCATATGACAAGTGTTCCAGATTTCACTATTAGTAACTTTGTAATATGATGAACAATTTCACTCATAATTTTATCCATCATATCATGACGACTTTCCGAGACCATGTCTCAGTATTCGCATGTGCAAATCTGGCTTGCACCCGTTGTATGCACACGTAGAATCTATAACACCCGATCATCATGTGATGCTTCGAAACGACGAGTCTTGGCAACGTTGCATACTAAGGACGATCATTTCATGGATATGCGAATATCGTTAGTGCCCAACTAGTTGGAGGATTGGGACGCCTGGCATCTTCAACCTTCGTACATTCCCATAAAACTTATGAGTTTATGTAGTCTCACCAAATTATATTCTATCACCTTGCAATAAGGTCTTAGATATCACATATATCTCATACCTCGCTTATTTCTGAAAACAAAATTTTCAGCTCCTTACTTTTCAAACAGATTTGAACTTCAACTTTCACGGAGACAAGATGATTTTAGGTACTAATTGAAACCATTGTTCTTTGAATCAGCAATGTGAGGTTTACTAAAAGTTTGCAATAAGACTTAATCATTTCTTGATTCTTTAACAATACGGTAACAGTCCGTAAAGTTTCTTGTCAGACTTAACAGTATTTCTATCTCAATTACAAGACTAGTGCATGGTAGAAATCGGATACCAATTCTACAAATTTAATTCAAAACACTATTCAGACTATGTTCATGGTAATAAGTTCATTTTTTAATCTAATTACTAATGAACTCCCACTTAATACAACATCCCTCATAGTTGTTTAGTGGTACACGATCCATATCCACTACACCAAAACCGATCATCACGTGAGATGATGTAGCTTCAATGGTGAACATCAACATGTTGATCATATCATCCATATGACTCGTGTTCAACCTTTCGGTTTCCTGTGTTCCGTGGCCATGTCTGTACATGCTAGGCTCGTCAAGCAAACCCAAGTATTTCCGCGTGTGCAACATGGCTTACGCCCGTTATATGTGAACATAGAATCTATCACATTCGATCATCACGAGATGCTTCAAAACGACGAACTGTAGCAACGGTGCATACGAGGGGAAAAAACTTTATTATCTTGATATTAATGTGAGGGATCATCTTATAATGCTACCGTCGCGATCTAAGCAAGATAAGATGCATAAAGGATTAACATCACATGCAATTCATAATGTGATATGATATGGGCCTTTAGTCTTTGCGCCTTTGATCTTCATCTCCAAAGCACGGACATGATCTCCATCATCAACGGGCATCATCGTCGGCGTAGCGTCAAGGTCCATGGCGCCGTCTTCATGGTTGTTCACCACATGTAGCAACTATTACAACTACTTTGAAATAATACTACTACATGAAATATAAAGACAACCATAAGGCTCCTACAGGTTGCCACAATACAATAATGATAATCTCATACATATTCATCATCACATCATGGCCATATCACATCACCAAACCCTGCAAAAACAAGTTAGACGCCTCTAATTTGGTTTGCATATTTTACGTGGTTTAGGGTTTTCGAGCAAGATCCAATCTACCTACGAACATGAACCACAACGGTGATACTAGTGTTGTCAATAGAAAGAGTAAATTGAATCTTCACTATGGTGAGAGAGACAGACACCCGCAAAGCCACTTATGAAATACAAGTTGCATGTCGAGCGTGGAGCAAGTCTCATGAACGCGGTCATGTAAAGTTAGCCCGGGCCGCTTCATCCCACCATCCCGCAAGATTCAAAGTAGACCAACTAAAGACAACAAAAACATCAACGCCCACAAAACCATTGTGTTCTACTCGTGCAACCAATCTATGCATAGACACAGCTCTGATACCACTGATGGGATTCGTAGCATAGAAAAAAAAAATTTCCTACCGCAAGAACGAATAACAAGCCAAGATCCAATCTAGAAGATGGTAGCAACGAGAAGATCATGAGACTAACCCTCGAAGATTTCCAAAGCCTACGAGATTAGATCTCGTTGTTGCCGTAGTCGATCACTTGCCGCTTTCGAAAGCGCGTAGAAGATCTTGACGGTGCCACGGCCGGGCAGCACCTCCGTACTCGGTCACACGTTCGGTGTTGATGACGACGTCCTTCTCCCTGTTCCAGCGGGCAGCGGATGTAGTAGATCCTCCTCGGAATCCCGACAGCACGACGGCGTGGTGGCGGTGGTGGTGGAGAACTCCGGCAGGGCTTCGCCTAAGCGCTACGGGAGGTGTATGAGGAGGGAGGTGTGCTAGGGTTTGGGAGAGCGGGGGTAGGGGCGCCGGCCAGGGTTGAGACTCTTCTCCGACCAATAACCAATAGCGGGATCTGGAGATCCATAATGGCTCCCACATATTCAACGTTAACTTAGTGATCGATTGAACCATTTACATACGATACCGATTCCCTTTGTCTCGCGATATTTTACTTATCCGAGGTTTGATCATCGGTATCTCTATACCTCGTTCAACCTCGTCTCCAACAAGTACTCTTTACTCGTACCGTGGAATATTATCTCTTGTGAACTATTCACATGCTTGCAAGCTAATCAGACGACATTCCACCGAGTGGGCCCAGAGTATATCTATCCGTCATTGGGATGGACAAATCCCACTCTTGATCCATATGCCTCAACTCATACTTTCCGAATACTTAATCCCACCTTTATAACCACCCATTTACGCAGTGGCGTTTGATGTAATCAAAGTACCCTTCCGGTATAAGTGATTTACATGATCTCATGGTCGAAGGACTAGGTAACTATGTATCGAAAGGTTATAGCAAACTCAACTTAATGACGTGATCTTATGCTACGCTTATTTGGGTGTATGTCCATTATATCATTCATTCAATGATACAACCTTGTTATTAATAACATCCAATGTTCATGATCACGAAACCATGATCATCTATTAATCAACAAGCTAGTTATACAAGAGGCTTACTAGGGACTCCTTGTTGTTTACATAACACACATGTATCAATGTTTCGGTTAATACAATTATAGCATGGTATGCAAACATTTATCATAAACACAAAGATATATAATAACCACTTTATTATTGCCTCTTGGGCATATCTCCAATACCTTTTGCATATGTAGGATCGCATTGCCGATGCTAGGTACAGAGACATGGCCGGCAGCAAGGGCATGAGCTTCACCATGCGTCATTGTTTTGATGTGCTCCAACACCTCCCCAAGTGGAAATTGAGGGATGAAGAGGTCGCTCCGAAGAAGGCTGCGATGGTTGCGCTCGACCACACCGAGGGCGAGAAGGATGGCAGGAACGCCGACAAGCCGGAGGGGAACAAGAAGGCGAAGGAAAGGATAAGGCTCGAGGGGAAGGCTGCATTGTTGAGGGACAAGTTTGATCAAATGATGAAGTCGAAGGAGGTGATAGCGACCAAGACTTTGGAGACGAAGCATGTCATCATCGAGACGAAGAAGAAGGTGAGCCTTGCAAAGCTTGAAGCCAGCCGAGGGGAAGCAAAGAGCAAAGCCAAGTTGGACGAGATGAGGATCAATGTGAAGAAGGCCAAAGCAATGAAGCAACTATTGGCCGAAGAGAGGGAGATCATGATGATGAACACGAAGGAAATGAATGAGGTTCAACTGGAGTGGTGGAAGGAGACCTCGGCGGAGAGCACGACAAGGCGAAGAGCAGCTCGTCAAGAGGCAACTGCTACTGCCGATGTGCCTCCAGGAGGTGGTGCCGATGTGACTCCAGGAGGTACTGCCGATGGTGTTGATGGCGGGCCAACCTCTGTTTGATGCCGGCGGTTAGATCTGATGGAGAACTATGAACTGTGTCATTTGATGTCTGCACTATGAACTATGCATGATTTGTTTGTGTTTTAGCGTTCAGGTTTGATCGATCATATGCAAATCAATTTCATAAACCTTGTTTTTACGGGTTCGGATGTCGCAGGCTCAGAACAGAGCCCGTAAACCAAAACTGTAAAACAAAATATTATGTTTTTCAGTTTTCGTTACGGGCTCTGTTCTGCGCCTACCATTTGCCGGCCCGTAAACACGAGTTCGGTGCACCGAACTCATGTTTTTCGGTTCCACTTTTTACGGGCTCTGCTAGAGATGCTCTAAGCATGAGATCGCGCTTGTTGTAACGGCTCGCGTGGGCAGCTAGGCATACAATGAGAAGGCCTCTCACTTACACCCAAGGAGTTTACACCTGCTTAGATCGCGCTTGTTGTAACGGCTCGCGTGGGCAGCTAGGCATACAATGAGAAGGCCTCTCACTTACACCCAAGGAGTTCACACCGGACGCATGTGCGTTAATATGTGTCATGCAGAGATCGTCACTTGCTGGCCAGAGGCATATATGGAAGGCTTCGTATGAGTGGTTTTAGGTTTTGTAGTTTCTTTCATTTTTTTTCTTGGTTTTCCTATTTTTTATGTACTATGAAAATAAATATGATAAGTAATTATATTGTAAATCCTTGAAACTGAATAAAAAACACGTTAAGATAGGAATGATTGCACTGGGCGCATGTGCGTTAGCACGTGTCATGCAGAGATCGTCATTTGCTAGCCAGAGGCATGTATGGAAGGCGTCGTATGAGTGGTTTTAGGTTTTGTAATTTCTTTCTTTTTTTTCTTGCTTCTCCCTAGTTTTCACGTATTATGAAAAATAAATATGATAAGTAATTACTATGTAGCTCCTTAAAACTAAATAAAAACACGTTAATACAACCTTCTATGTCGTGTATGATACTAGTTGGATTGCAAGATTGAGAAACGGGGATGATGAGAAAAAACAGAGTAATGTGAAAGATTTGCAAGTGCAAAACATCGTACTCCAGAATATAAGAATATTGTAGTATGCCTGATTCACAGGATTTATGAAATATGGTAAGAGAAAAATGAAAGACTGACATGTCATGTATGCATGAATGGCAGAGTACAGAGTACAGAAACCACAGGGGTTTTTTTTTTGAGGGAAGAAACCACAGGGTTAAGGACATTTTTCAGCAGGTTTGCGACCGCGAGCTTGAAAAATACGGTTGTACCCCAGCCCAGCGGACCGACGGATAGTATTCAACCTATCCGCCCAGACAAAAATGTGTCACAAATATGCTCCGCGAATGCGTCTGGGCGGACGCTACGCGGTCAATGCGGGCGTCCACGCACTTCTCGCATGGGCCCACTTGACAGCGACACAGATGATTCGTCTTCAATGCGGCATAACTAACGTGAAGTGCCTTGCAGCTTTCCGTGCCGTGTTAATGGCACACCTCGTCTTCTTGCAACATTGCTTGCACTATCGGAATCTATCCAGACTCCAAACTAAGAGCATCTCCAGCAGCGTCATCCAAAGCGTCCCCCAAACGGCGTCAAATCGAGCGTTTGGGGGACGTGTTTTGTTTGTGTCACGTTTGGGGACGTTGCTCCCCAGCCGCGTCCCCCAAACGCCGCCTCCAAACTTTTTTAAACATTAAAATACTCTTTTTTGTGTTTTTTTTTGCATTTTTATTTCAAAGGAGAGAATAAACATTTCATAAACTAATACATAATTCGGAACATGGTTTACACAAACTAAGACATAGTTTGGAACATGGTTTCCACAAACTAATACATAGTTTGAACCATGGTTGACACAAATTAAAATATTGCAAAATGACGAACCTAACTAGTGTTGGCATCGCAGATTTCGTGTGTTCGCTACCAAGAAAGAACATCCCATGCACTCCTAGTCACCCAAACTGGAAAATCCAGCTGGTGATGATAGCCATGTCGGTCCTTACGAGAAAGAACATCTAGAAACCTCTGTGCCTATTTTCGCTGCGAAGAAATAACACTAAATCGTCCTCATCATTGGTATCGCCGTGGTAGTGCCGGCGGCAACGCGTCTCGTCGAACACCTTGACGCTCATATCGGCGTCGCCAAGGTAGGAGAATGTGAGCACGCAGACGACTTCGAAGTCGTGGTAGCGCGCGAACTTCTCCCAGCCGGTGTGGAGGTACATCTTGCCGCGCCCGTCGAAGAGCACGTCCACCGGCCACCGGCAGCAGTCGCAGCCAGCCTCCCGCAGATGCAGTGCAGGGCGCGCAAGGGAGCACGGCCGCGACGATGCGCGCACGCCATGGATCGAGCCACCTCTGGGGGCAAGGCGTGCCGCGGAGGGGATGGGGCCGTGCCCGATTTGCTGGAAGCTCAGGAGGTTGGGGAGGGAGGCGCCGGCGGCTGGGGTGCAGGCTGGGTTATGGAGGGCAGCGCCGGTGGCCGGGAAGGAGGCGGCGGTGGTTTGCGGGACAGGACTGTGGAGTGGGGAATTTTATTTTTTTGCCCTCTTTACTTCGCCACTCTATGATTTGCCCTCAAACCTTGTACTTTCTCTTTTGCCACGGATTACTTTGGCACTCGATTATTTGCCCCTTTTGTTGCTTTCTTTTGTTTTGATGATCTAAGCAACTCGTGAAAGGCGAATCTACCCCTGCATGAAGCTGAACCAAAGTGAGGGTTCCTTTGATTCATAGGATAGGAAAATCATAGGAATAGGAAAAGTGTAGGATTGGAATGACATGGCTACTTGAATCCTATGGAAAGATGAAGTGTGTTTGATTGTAGCAAAGGAAATTTTCCATGAGGTCATACCTCATGTTTTTTTCCTATATGATTTACACTACAAGATTCCTATAGGATTAGTTCCTATAGGATATGTTCCTATGAATCAAACAACATGTGTAGGAAATTTTCCTATAGGATTAAAATCCTATACTATTCCTATGCAATTCCTATGAATCAAAGGAGCCCTGAGTTCTTTTTCTCCTCCGTTGAGAACGGGAAGAACCAGGGTGTTGCTGCCGGCGCTGCCGTCTGTCGGTCCCCGCTGCACCTCCCCGCAGACTGCTGCATCCCATCCACTCCCTGATCTTCCACCAGCGCCGCCAGCAAGCTGCTATGTCTGCTCCGCCGCACCCATCGCAGGCCCCACCGTGAACCCGGACGCGCCCACCAGGTACCCCGTCGTAGAACCACCGGGAGCACAAGCAGGTCGGTCGTGGACAAGTCGGAGAAGGCAACGAGCACGCGCACCCGGGCCATGGCTGGACTTTGAAGCCCCATCCCACCCACCTAGACTACAAGATGAAGGGATCCGCTCGCGCCGCTAGCTGGTGTTGGTCATCTCCTCGCCGCTTCATTTGTCGTGTCGCTGATGTGTGATGTCCGTCGCAGGGCCTGCGAGCTATGATGGTAGGGGACCGAGAGGCCTGTGGCTGGAGGGAGAGCTCCATGGATGGCTTGCCGATAGCTGGAGGGCAAGCTCGACGGAGGGCGAGCTCGCCGTCGCCATGGAGATTGGGGATTGGACACGGTGTGAGCGGAGAGAGATGAGGGAGAAGAACAGGTGGGCTCGATGCTGGTCAAAGTAGGGTTGTCATTCTATCAGCTATTTATTGTTGGTTATTGCTCCTATTAGAAGATGACATTTGAGATGCACATTTATATAGGTCAGGAAATTTTCATTATGAAGGTATATGCTACCATATTTTTAGGTCATTGCATCCCACGGGCGTGGTGTGTCGCCGCGCCAAATTTCCTAGTTCTGACTTGATTATACCACTATACAGGTGAAGCTTACCTGGTTAATTTTGGATGTCCCCATGTGAGTGGGAAGAACATGACAGAACAATATGAGAATGTCTTCTCGGTTTGTTTATGTCAGCCTGCTTTCACTACTGCAGAATAGGCTATCAGTGACAGGCTTAAAATGCTCATTAGTGACAAACAAAGCGCCTATCACTGATGACTAGTCACTGGTATGAGGTTACTAGTGATGGGCAAAGTGCCCGTCACTAGTACGTGTGTCAGTGTGTGCTAGTGACAAGTAAAAAAAGATGCATGTAAGTGACATGCCCATTATCATGGTCGTCACTAGTTTGAATTCCGGTAATAAAAAATTGAATATGCTTTCCAAGAATATTCCACATAGCACAATAAGATGTTATAAAAGATATAAGATGCATTTTCTAGGAATATTTTAGATAACATAATATGATGGTGTACCAATGATACGTTCACATCACTCAATATGACATAATATTTGCACATCTAACACACTGGCATAAGAACTTACAATATATCATACTTGTGTGCATGTGGCATGTTTAAATGTTTAGAAACTTGTGTGCATGTGGAATAACTGCTGGTTGTCCTAGAATTTTAATTGTGCATATATTTGAATCGTAATGCCCGGGAAGTTAATTCTAGTTCTTTTGACGATGTTAGCCTGAGTCCGCTGAAAGAAAATTTTAGTATTTGATATAGTGGATGATGTCTGGTGATGCTGTTTTAGAAGTTTGATTTTTATTTTTGAGGTCCTCAAGTGTGCATTGCTAGGGCTTTCTAAAAGAAGTATGCTTGGCTCAGTGCCAAACATCAACTTTTGATTGCCTTCATTTTCTTCCGAAGTCCTGATGTTTTTTTTCAAATGGAGGTTTTTTCCCTAGCTCACACAACTTTTTTATTAGATTATTTAATAAAGCCTTACAAGAGAGATACGAGGCCACCATTCTAGCAACATCGCTACACCTACTGATGAAGGGGGTCGGGTGATCATGAATAGGGTCAGTGTCCTGACATCACACCAACGCACATGATCTACAACCGAATGAATCACCAAACCTTCCATTTGCGATTGAGGAGCACAACCGGTCTAGCAAACCATGAGCACACACAAGTACACACCGTAAAGGTTGCTCCCTCCGTCTTCCGCGAACCCATCCATAAGAGGGATCAATGCATTGACTTTGCCATGTCTGACGCCAGACGGCGCCACCGCCCTACGCGCATCCATCATCCCACGTTCGTCGCCAAGACCCGTCATCGTAGATGGTAGATGACACGCCTCTCCACCTTAGTACCCATGCGAGAAACACGCAGAGACTGACATCCAGACACAAAGCTGTCCACATGTCCGTTCAGCTGATGAATGTCTCCAAAGATGATGCCCCCACGGGGGCGATGACGCAGACATTGCCATCATCCGATCCAGGAAGCCCCCACAACGCCTCCAACGAGGGCTACGATGCCCCCACCATTGCCTCCACAACGCCTCCAATGATGGTGGCATCCTCACCCGCTTCAGCAGTTGTACCACCGTCTCCCTTTACCGTTGAAGATGGATTAGGCCACATCACTGTGTGGTCGCCGTCGTGGCCACGCACACGCTATCCCAAGGCGCCTGCTCAAGATCCTCCACCGAAGTTACGCCTCCGAGCCACAACGGAGGGACATCCCACCGCCACAATCATTCCCCCGCACGGGCTTTGCCCCGCTGGGATCCGGGTGGCGGCGGAGGGGGGAGATGGAGAAGGCGGCGGCTAGGGTTAGGGTGGAGGGGAGGAGCAATTGTATCTCTCTCCCACGTCTCAACCTTATCCTCTTGAGCCCCATCCCTCCTACCCTCTCCAGGTCTGGGCCATTTTGGCCCCTCCCCTGTCTTATTTGATGGTCGTCGGTGTCGAGCTAGGCGAGGACCCATCCCTGTATAGTAGGTGGTAGTTTTTAGGCCTAGGTAACAGTGTGTTTGCATCTATGGTGTTTCAAAGCCATAGTGGGAGGAAGGTGTCTGATTCCTTTGGCCGAATTTGGTGCTCGCTGGTGGTTCAATTGCTCATTGCGGAGCACCTCAGGATGGAGACAGAGGTGGTGAGGAGGGGAACTACTTGCTACTATGTCAATAAGGCCTTTGCCGGTGACGACTTGAGCCTGCTCGATCGGCGGTAACATCGTGCCTTGTTTCCATCGTTGGCGTGGTGGCGACATGAGGGCGATGTGCTCCGATGCTATTGTATGCAGTCTTGGCCGGGTAGTTGTAGCAAAAATCGTTGCTTCCAATTGGAGATCAATACATGGTGGCCATATGCCCACCATTCTGGGAGAGGAGGTGGCCTCTTCAGATGTCCAGTTCAACCTCCTATGTGGAGGCCCCTGCATGGATTCTCGGCGGAGCCACACATTCTCTTTGCCCAAGTGGTATAGTCCCCCATGGTGATGCGAGCGACCAGCGGTGGAGTTTAAGTTCCGGTGGTAGGGAAGAAAGACCTGATTGCCTTTCTGTGTCATGCCTTAAGACCGGGCATGGGAGTGAAATTTGTCATGCGCCTATAGATCGAGATTCATGTACACATGCACGACCTACAAAATGCATGCCGTGAAAAAATGTGTTGACTTATCCTGGACAAAAAAAAAAGGCAGTGAAAAAATGTGTTGACTTCGATCGTGGACAAAATACATGCAAGAACTCCTATCACATGGGTGGAGCCATCTATAAACATGGGTGTACAAATGCACACAAATATTCTCCATCCAAAGTCAAGAATAGGGTTTTTCCAATTATATCGGGGGCCTAGACCTGGGCAAGTACGTGCCAGTCCTCACCCGTTGGTCTGAGCCCTAGTATTGTACAAATAAACATACTCTCAAGATCTTTGAAAGTACAGTTGACAAGGGTCCTGGAGATTATTTTTTGACAAGTTAGGCTTCCGGTCTATTTCATCTTTAATTCACTGGACTAATCTTTTTATTGAAGAAACCGGCATGAGCACTTGTGTATACCAGATGATACCAAACTCATTGCAGCGAGCAGATCTAATAATCAAATTGTATGTATGCAATTAGTAATGTCCATATTGTAGTGGTATACATATCATGCACATTTGACTTATTATTGAATCCATTGTAACTTGTAAGTGATATTTGACTAACAAAAAACTGTAAAGAAGTGTGTATGTAAAAAACTTGTAAGTGATATTTAGTTAAATTCATATTCTACAAGTTTCTGTAAATTTTGTTACGTAACTTACCACTACAAGGATACTCATTAGATTGTGTTCATTAGAAATCCATGCCAAGATATTTAAGAATATATAAAACACACACACACACACACACAAATTATACACATACACTATGTATTTCATACATTTAATATATTTCAATAAGATGTGCCCTCTTTCCATTTTTTTGTATTTAAGGAGAATAGATTCAAGATCTTATTAATACGCAATGTGATAAAAAAGCAAAAAAAAATCTGATCATGTCATAAGATAACTTTTAAGTTTAGCAAAAGAGAAACAAATTTTTATGTGCTTAAGTATGCAAAAATAATAGAATACAGAGTCGTTAAAACAATTGTGCCAGAAAATAAGCTATGTGTGTAACTATAAAATTTTAGTATAAATAATCTGCGATGTTGCGGGCGTCCTTGGCCCTTTCTTCCTCCTACAAAATTTTGCATTTTATGATTAAATTCTCAACATTTTTATGTTTCGGTGAATGTGCTAACAATCTATCAACAAGTTGAAAACATCAAACAGAATGTGCTAACACTAAATGGTTTTGAACTTTTTTGGTTATGCAGTAACAAAACATGATGGGTTTTAAGTTGAAATCAGACTATGCAATCAGAAAGTTGAACTTGAACTTGTCTTCGTGTTCCACCAGTATATATAGACATTTTTCTTTTGCTTTGAATTAGTATTAGAATTTGAAGTTCTCAAAAGTGAACTCATTACCTACAACTCCACTATTATTTCTGTTGTAAGCTAAAGATCTACTTAATTGAAGTATTTCTCTCTTGCTCTCACTAGAGTTTTCTTCATTAAGATATAGTAGTACATCTGAGCCCAAGAAATACTAAGATACTCCCAATTGTTCATTAATGAAATTGATTTGCAGTTTCATCATATACATCCTATCAGAACACAGAACATGAAGCAAGCGAAAAGACATGAATTACTTTCGATTAAGTTGTTGACTTCATCACAGCCAGGACTATCCATGAAAAGATGTGTGCAATACTTGAGAAGTAAGCAATTGCCAAAAATTAACTTGAAATCAGACTATGCATGTGCCAAAAATTACTTTCACAAGATTGTGCAGAGGAGGGAGTACTAATCCCGTGAAAAGACAGATGTTGATTTGCAATTACTGAGATACTCCCAATTGTTCATTTCTGAAAATGACTTGCAGTTTCATCATGTACATCCTATCATAAACAGATGTTGCAATGCTCAAGAAGTAAGCAATTGCCAAAAATTACCTCAGGCTGAGGCCGAGGAGTGGATGTATAGCAGGATGGCCCGGCCGGTGCAGGCGAGGCCGACGTGGCAGACTACGACGGTGCGTCCTTGTCTCGCCCGTTAGAGTGGCCGGTGGCCTTGAGAGCGCCATCCCGTGGCGAGGTGGCGATGACGGTCTTGGCAGTCTACGCCTTGTTCTTTGCTGTGACGTTGCGGGCGTCTTTGGCGACGCATGCCGGGCTCGGTGGCGCGTCCCTCCTTGGTAGCAGACTGCGACGGCGCGTCCTTGGCGCGGCCGTTGGAGTCAGCGGCGTCCTTGAGGGTGCGGGCAGCGTTGGGAGCGCTGTCCCGTGGCGACGCGGTCTTAGCGGTGTTGGAGGCGCAGGCGCGGTCCAGGGCGAGGTGGCTGGGATTGGGGGCGCGTCCCGCCTTGGTCGACGTCGAGGCGAAGGACTTGGCAATGTCAGCCTAGTCGAGGACGGCCGCCTTGCCAGCTTCTTTGGCTGCGGCTTTGGTCGTCTTCTTGGCGGCCTTCTTGGACTTGTTGGCTTGTTGGCCGCCGCTGCATTGGCAGCGTTGTCGGCATTCCTCTTCTCCTTCTTCTCCCTCTTCTTCTCCCACGTCTTGTCCGCCTCCGCCTTCTTGGCCGCCTTCATTTGCTCCTCCTCCTGCTTGTCCGCCTCCGCCTTCTTGTCTGCCTTCATTTGCTCCTCGTCCTGGTTGGCCCCGGCCGCCGTTCTTGGTTGACCGCGCGCAGACACAGCACCGCACGCGCGGAAGAAGCCCATGAACAAGGCCCGGAAAGCGCATGCTCTCCGGAGAAGCTCGATCAACCGCAGCGGCCGCGGCACCGGAACGGGCTCTATCTGGAGCACGTCGACGGGCGGTGGCGGGCGCAGGTGTTCGGCCGTTGGTGAGCTCGGAGAGGTTTGTTGGTGCGGGCGGGGAAGAAAATAAAGGCCGGTGCCGGTGCGGGGGAAGAAATAAGGAAAGGAGGGCGCAGTGTCTTTTCACTAGTCCATCGGCTACACAACACGTCGGTCGCTCGGTCGGTCTAGTTCCGACCCAACCCGACCCGACCCAACCCCATCAAAATCTAAACCAATTTTTTTTTTTTGAACAAAGGAGGACCCGAAGGTCCCAGAGGCTGCTTCATTAATCCTTCGGTGGGTTACAACTTACATCGAGGCCCCTAACAAATTGGGGAGTAACAAATAAGGCCGCGACTTTTACAGAACAGACCCTAGGACTAAAAATAGAAAAGCAATCGAGTCATTGGTGTTCTCCACCGCAGTCAGGAGATCTCGCCGCTCGGGAGTCGACGCCACCGCCGGGGAACATGCCACTTGGGGTGGTGTCAACTATGAGACCCGAGCTGAGATCGAAGAAGAGCTTCCGCATGAGCTCTGGCGCGCAGCAGCGTCGTCCAGTCGAAGCGGAAGAAGATGAACTCATGGTGAGCTCGGCACCAGAGTTGCAGGTGGCATGAAAAGCCACGAATAGCGGCGGCACCAGACGTCGTCGCTTGTGAAGCACAGTTGTAGCAGCCGAACGATAGCACCGCTTGGGCAGCGACTGGCTCCGATAGGCGCTAGACGGTGAATCGGCAGCTTCTCCTTCCTCGCCACCACGGCAGGCCAGGGAGAAACCGAGCCGATGGCCGGCCACCACCAGTCGAATCCAGTACAGGTAAGACCTCCTGGAAGATGCAGAAGAATTGGCGCCGGCTTGTGCGAGCTCCTCCTCGCCTCCACGGCCGGCCAAGAGCTTGTCGACGACGCTTCTCACCAACGGGCGCACACTTTCCCCCTCGCCGCCAAGGCCGGCCAGGAAAGCACGTCGCCCGCCGCTTCCGCACTTCTTCAGGTGGTACTCTGCCGCTTCATTATTGAAGGAAGCGCTAGCCCCTTCCTTCTCTCTCCCCTCCGACCACCGGAGGAGAAGAAGAAGGAGGTAGGACCCTAGAACAGTCAAGATCCAGGCGGCCAGATCTCGACCTCCGCCTCCACTACTGGGCATAGAGCCCCCTACCGGCAAACTGCCGCTAATCCTAGTTAAGCTAACTACCCTGGCGCCTCTCCTCCACCCATCTCCACCGGCAGCGCCGGCGAGATGAGCTTCGGATCGGTCCGGCACCGACGAAGTGACCTTCAGGTACTGTAGACGAGTGAGAGGGGGAAGGGGGGAAATGAGAACGATATGTAAATCTAAACCAAAATCAAAAACCCTATCCCTTCTCTCAGCTCACCCTCCGCCGCCGGCGACGAGCTGCGCGCTGCCGTGAGGTCCAGCATGCCGCCCGCTTGCCTATTCACCGGCGCGCATCCGGGGCCCTCGACCTTCTTCCACCACCTCTCCACCAGCATGATGCGCGCTGGCTTCGCCTCCTCGCTGCCCGCCCGCCAGCCAGGGTCGACACCATCACCACCCTCTACATCGGCGTCTGGGACGACCACGGCTGCGCGTGCGCCCTCACAGAGTCTCTACATTGTCCAGTGCGATCGCAACACATGACTCTGCTCCATGATGCCCACCACCTGTTCGACTGAAAGCTCAGGAGGCCATATCAGGGTGCCATTTGTTGCCTATCGGCCTACTCACATCACCTCATCATGCCTACTGATTGTGGTGGCATCAGCGGCAGGCAATCCACCGTGACGAACTCAAGGTCGCCACTCAGGCCGTCATCACTAATGCTGCTCCGTCACCGCAGAACCGCTAGCCAAGCGCAACAAAGCGGACCATGCCGTCGACCTTCCCCGCCATCTCAAGTGTGTGGTGACGCCCTCCACGCCAATGACACCTCTGCTGAGGAGGTGTTCCTGGACACCGCGGACATGTTCCCTACTCCAATGCCGTCTGAGGTATCAACCTTCCTGCCGCTCAAATTGTTATCTGACTGTGCATGTGCGCAATGGCCACCACCTCTCACTGATTGCATCCTGTCATCCTGATTGATCATAGATCACCATTGCAGCACTCTCATCTTTCGGAGTTCTTTGATTATGACATGTGAAGATTTATGTGCAGCTATGCCATAAAGTTGGTTCATTTAGAGGCATGAATGGTGGTGATGATATATTTTTCAATTGCTTGCGACTAGACATTCAGAATTTTAGAGGGTTGCATGGGTCTGATGTTTAAGTTTGTGCAAACTTACAAGTCGTACAACATATTACTGATTTATTTGTTTTGCTTCTTGTATGCCCATATTTTTCATGTCTTTTCTTGTTTTCTTGTAGTATTCATGCATACTGTTATATCTAGTTTGCACTTTGTGGAGTGTTGTACCAATTTGGTTCATGTTGCGTGCACACATTGTCTATCTAATAATATACGATCCACACGGATGTTTATTTCAGGCTCCAGTAGGTTAATTCCTAGTGATGCACTTAGCGCTTATCAAATTTCAGTTCACTACACTAGCTGAATAATTACCTTGCTTACTTAGTTACCCACCGAGTCATCATATATATTGTTGTGTAATGTGGCTCACCTTATAGCAAGATTTACTCATTGCTAACATGTGGTGTATTGTTGTGTAATCGCGCTCAGCTGTTCACGGAGTCCGCTGGACAATACGGGCATGCGGATGCACACTAGCCAGCTTGTTTGATTTGTATACACAGCGTAGCTCCTGGCCTGTGTCCACTAGCTAGTTTGATGCACAGTTTGCAGTACATCCTCTATAGACGGCTCACTGCGCAAGTATTCACAGAGGGCCATAGGCAAGTACATGTACAGTGTTACAATGTGCAGGTAAGCCCCTCATACACTGGGGAATATAGGAAAAGGGACTATACAACTCTAACACCCCCCTCAAACTCATTTTTTTCGATAAAGGATGCTTTATTACTTTAAGAAGCAATTACATCCCGCCTCTGCATAACCAGGATGCACACAACCGTTTTGTTGTCTCAAGTCACAAATGATAAATATAAAAAGTAGGCGAGATACATATCGGAACGATGAATCATATGACGCCTAAGGTGTAGGTGGAGCTTCTATCCGTAGACTATGCTGCCACCCATGTAGGGAAAAAGTATCCCTCGCCGTAGCCTCCAACCGTGTACAGACCTCCGTAAATAGGACTCGGTTCTCCACTCGCTGAAGAGGTAACCACAAACGTAGAATACCTGTACATCTGTAGATGACCTGCAACAAAGAGCAATTTTTGTCATTAAAGATCTTATCGTCCGTTAGGATTTTTCTTCGTATCTGTTGATACGGAAAAAAGTAGCAAACCGACGTCAGAGACGGTGCCACGCCGCTCAGAACGGATCTGGGGTCTTACCTTCGCAAAGTTTTGCGGCATTCAGAGATTATTCGCGACTTTGGCGCTCTGAGAATATATTGTCGAGTGCTTTTTCGGCTGTTGGAA
Source organism: Lolium rigidum (assembly GCF_022539505.1). Lineage (NCBI taxonomy): Eukaryota > Viridiplantae > Streptophyta > Magnoliopsida > Poales > Poaceae > Lolium > Lolium rigidum. The sequence goes on from NC_061510.1 coordinate 256,458,400, forward strand.
TAGCACATTTTATTGAGTCAATGGATGACTTATCTTGCCTTCCCAATGAGAGTATATGTAGAGTTATTTGTATAACTCGAAATATGCTCACTTCTTTTTATAATTTCATCGGGCACGCGAACAGCGTTCCCGATGGGAGTAGCCCCCGAGGCTACAGCCAAGGACTTGTACTTGGTTGTAGGCTCAACAAATTAATACCTTCTGTCGCTATATTGTAATTCTTTCTCGAGCTTTTCATATCTATCGGGTGCGCGACCAGCGCTCTCGATGGGAGTAGCCCCCGAGGCTATGAACAAATGCTTGTATTTGATCATAGGCTCTCGCCATTTCTATTTTGTCATACCTGAAATTTCCTTCTTCAAAAGTAGCCCCCGAGCATTTGATCAAAAACTTTGTATTTGATCAAAAGCTCTCGAGATAACCAATAGTATTTTCTTGTCGCCAATGTTCAAATTATCAAAACCGATCTTTTTCCCGTGACGTCAGTGCTGACGATAACCACGACCATTGTATCGGGAAGACGCGAGCAACGCTCTCTCTCTGTCTTGCGGGCCCAAAACCCTCATCAATTTGACACGTCGTGCAAGTGGGGGACACACGTCCTCCTCTTTTTCTGGCGCACGTACTGTAGCGCCTGTTCTGTTCCTTCACAGTCAAAATACATTTTTACCCCTTAGCCACGTGGACAGCATCCATCCCACAATTATTCCATCCAATGGTGCGTCGTTCCGCCGATTCGTGATGTCTACGTTCCCCCTCCTTTCCTGTAGACAGTGTTGGGCCTCCAAGTGCAGAGGTTTGTAGAACAGCAGCAAGTTTTCCCTTAAGTGGATCACCCAAGGTTTATCGAACTCAGGGAGGAAGAGGTCAAAGATATCCCTCTCATGCAACCCCGCAACCACAAAGCAAGAAGTCTCTTGTGTCCCCAACACACCAAATAGGTGCACTAGTTCGGCGAAGAGATAGTGAAATACAGGTGGTATGAATATATATGAGCAGTAGCAACGGTGCCAGAAAATAGCTTGCTGGCGTGTAGTTGATGGTGGTAGTATTGCGAGCAGTAGTAACACAATGAAACGAGTAAACAAGCAGCGATAGCGATATTTAGGAACAAGGCCTAGGGATTACACTTTCACTAGTGGACACTCTCAACATTGATCACATAACGAGAATAGATAAATGCATACTCTACACTTTTGTTGGATGATGAACACATTGCGTAGGATTACACGAACCCTCAATGCCGGAGTTAACAAGCTCCACAATAATGCTCATATTTTAGTAACCTTTAGTGTAAGATAGATCAAAAGACTAAACCAAGTACTAGCATAGCATGCACACTCGTCACCTTCATGCATATGTAGGAGGAATAGATCACATCAATATTATCATAGCAATAGTTAACTTCGCAATCTACAAGAGATCATGATCATAGCATAAACCAAGTACTAACACGGTGCACACACTGTCACCTTTGCACACATGCAGGAGGAATAAAACTACTTTAATAACTTTGCTAGAGTAGCACATAGATAAATTGTGATACGATGCACATTGCAATCATAAAGAGATATAAATAAGCACTTCACTACGCTCTTCAGCAGTGAATAAGTACTTCGTGAAATATAGCCTAAGAGACCCACACGGTGCACACACTGTCACCTTTACACACGTGGGACAAGGAGTCTCCGGAGATCACATAAGTAAAACCCACTTGACTAGCATAATGACATCTAGATTACAAGCATCATCATATGAATCTCAATCATGTAAGGCAGCTCATGAGATTATTGTATTGAACTACATAGGAGAGAGATGAACCACATAGCTACCGGTACGGCCCCGAGCCTCGATGGAGAACTACTCCCTCCTCATGGGAGCAGCGGCGGTGATGAAGATGGCGGTGGAGATGGCAGCGGTGTCGATGGAGAAGCCTTCCGGGGGCACTTCCCCGCTCCGGCAGGGTGCCGGAACAGAGACTCCTGTCCCCCAGATCTTGGCTTCGCGATGGTGGCGGCTCTGGAACTTTTCTCGTATCGTGGCTTCCTCCGTAAGGGTTTTCGATGCAGGGGCTTTATATAGGCGAAGAGGCGGCGCAGGAGGGTCAACGAGGCGACGAGACCATAGGGTGGCGCGGCCAGGGCCTGGGCCGCGCCACCATGTCATCCGGGCCCACCGGGGCCCCCTCCGGCGGCTCTCGGGTGTTCCGGATGCTTCCGGGCAAAATAGGAACCTGGGAGGTGATTTCGTCCAATTCCGAGAATATTTCGTTACTAGGATTTCTGAAACCAAAAACAGCAGAAAACAGGAACTGGCACTTCGGCATCTTGTTAATAGGTTAGTTCCATAAAATGCGTAAATACGACATATAATGTGCATAAAACATGTAGGTATCATCAATAAAGTAGCATGGAACATAAGAAATTATCGATACGTTGGAGACGTATCAGCATCCCCAAGCTTAGTTCTCGCTCGTCCCGAGCAGGTAAAACGATAACAAAGATAATTTCTTAAGTGACATGCCATCATAACCTTGATCATACTATTGTAAGCATATGAGATGAATGCAGCGATCAAAACAATGGTAATGACATGAGTAAACAACTGAATCATAAAGCAAAGACTTTTCATGAATAGTACTTCAAGACAAGCATCAATAAGTCTTGCATAAAAGTTAACTCGTAAAGCAATAATTCAAAGTAGAGGTATTGAAGCAACACAAAGGAAGATTAAGTTTCAGCGGTTGCTTTCAACTTGTAACATGTATATCTCATGGATAGTTGTCAATGCAAAGTAATATAATAAGTGCAATATGCAAGTATGTAGGAATCAATGCACAGTTCACACAAGTGTTTGCTTCTTAAGATGGAGAGAAATAGGTGAACTGACTCAACATAAAAGGTAAAAGAATGGTCCTTCAAAGAGGAAAGCATCGATTGCTGTATTTGTGCTAGAGCTTTTATTTTGAAAACATGAAACAATTTTGTCAACGGTAGTAATAAAGCATATGAGTTATGTAAATTATATCTTACAAGTTGCAAGCCTCATGCATACTGTACTAATAGTGTCCGCACCTCGTCCTACTTAGCTTGGACTACCGGATCTTTGCATGCCATGTTTCAACCAAGTGTCACAAAGGGGTACCTCCATGCCGCTCGTACAAAGGTCTAAGGAGAATGCTCGCATTTCGGATTTCTCGCTTTTGATTATTCTCAACTTAGACATCCATACCGGGACAACATGGACAACGGATAATGGACTCCTCTTAAATGCATAAGCATGTAGCAAAGTTATTATTCTCATATGAGATTGAGGATATATGTCCAAAACTGAAACTTCCACCATGATTCATGGCTTTAGTTAGCGGCCCAATGTTCTTCTCTAACAATTTTGCATGCTCCAACCACTAAAATGATAGACCTTCAGACAAGACGGACATGCATAGCAACTCACATGATATTCAACAATAGTTGATGGCGTTCCCCGAAGCATGGTTATCGCACAACGAGCAACTTAATAAAATATAAAGTGCATAAGTACATATTCAATACTACGATAGTTTTTAAGGCTATTTTGTCCCATGAGCTATATATTGCAAAGGTGAATGATGGAATTTTAAAGGTAGCACTCAAGCAATTTACTTTGGAATGGCGGAGAAATACCATGTAGTAGGTAGGTATGGTGGACACAAATGGCATAGTAGTTGGCTCAAGGATTTTGGATGCATGAGAAGTATTCCCTCTCGATACAAGGTCTAGGCTAGCAAGGTTATTTGAAGCAAACTCAAGGATGAACCGGTGCAGCAAAACTCACATAAAAGACATATTGTAAACATTATAAGACTCTACACCGTCTTCCTTGTTGTTCAAAACTCAATACTAGATATTATCTAGACCTTAGAGAGACCAATTATGCAAACCAAATTTTAGCATGCTCTATGTATTTCTTCACTAATAGGTGCAAAGTATATGATGCAAGAGCTTAAACATGAGCACAACAATTGCCAAGTATCACATTACCCAAGACATTATAGCAATTACTACATGTAGCATTTTCCAATTCCAACCATATAACAATTTAACGAAGAGAAAACTTCGCCATGAATATTATGAGCTAAGAACACATGTGTTCATACGAACCAGCGGAGCGTGTCTCTCTCCCACACAAGGATGAACTTATTCAGAGAACTAAGATAACAAAACAAAAACAAAAATAAAAGCACACAGACGCTCCAAGTAAAGTACATAAGATGTGACCGAATAAAAATATAGTTTCACTAGAAGAAACCCGATAAGTTGTCGATGAAGAAGGGGATGCCTTGGGCATCCCCAAGCTTAGATGCTTGAGTCTTCTTAAAATATGCAGGGATGAACCACGGGGGCATCCCCAAGCTTAGACCTTTCACTCTTCTCGATCACATTATATCACCCTCTTCTATTGACCCTTGAAAACTTCCTTCACACCAAACTTCAAGCAAACTCATTAGAGGGTTAGTGCATAATCAAAAATTCACATGTTCAGAGGTGACACAATCATTCTTAACACTTCTGGACATTGCACAAAACTTCTGAAAGTTAATGGAACAAAGAAACTCATTCAACTTAACAAAAGCGGCAATGCGAAATAAAAGGCAGAATCTGTCAAAAACAGAACAGTCCGTAAAGACGAATTTTAAGATGGCACCAGACTTGCTCAAATGGAAAAACTCAAAACTAATGAAAGTTGCGTACATATCTGAGGATCACGCTCGTAAATTGGCAGATTTTTTCGAATTTTCTACAGAGAACTGTGCCCAGATTCGTGACAGACAGCAATGCTGTTTCTGCGCAGCGATCCCAAATATAACATCAACTTTGACATAGAAACTTTACTTGGCACAAAAACATGATAAGGAGAGGTTGCTACAGTAGTAAACAACTTCCAAGACACAAATATAAAATAAAGTACTATAGTAAAAAAAACACATGGGTTATCTGTTGGAGATATGCCCAAGAGGCAATAATAAATGGTTATTATATATCTTTGTGTTTATGATAATGTTTACATACCATGCTATAATTGTATTAACCGAAACATTGATACATGTGTGATATGTAGACAAACAAGAAGTCCCTAGTATGCCTCTTAAACTAGCTTGTTGATTAATGGATGATTAGTTTCATAATCATGAACATTGGATGTTATTAATAACAAGGTTATGTCATTGTATGAATGATGTAATGGACACACCCAATTAAGCGTAGCATAAGATCTCGTCATTAAGTTATTTGCTATAAGCTTTCGATACATAGTTACCTAGTCCTTATGACCATGAGATCATGTAAATCACTTATACCGGAAAGGTACTTTGATTACACCAAACACCACTGCGTAAATGGGTGGCTATAAAGGTGGGATTAAGTATCCGGAAAGTATGAGTTGAGGCATATGGATCAACAAGTGGGATTTGTCCATCCCGATGACGGATAGATATACTCTGGGCCCTCTCGGTGGAATGTCGTCTAATGTCTTGCAAGCATATGAATAAGTTCATAAGAGACCACATACCACGGTACGAGTAAAGAGTACTTGTCGAGAGACGAGGTTGAACAAGGTATAGAGTGATA
>NC_061510.1:256464105-256553000 GCF_022539505.1 Lolium rigidum
GTTGGGCCTCCAAGTGCGAGGTTTGTAGAACAGCAAAGCAAGTTTTCCCTTAAGTGGATCACCCAAGGTTTATCGAACTCAGTGGAGGAAGAGGTCAAAGATATCCCTCTCATGCAACCCCGCAACCACAAAGCAAGAAGTCTCTTGTGTCCCCAACACACCAAATAGGTGCACTAGTTCGGCGAAGAGATAGTGAAATACAGGTGGTATGAATATATATGAGCAGAGCAACGGTGCCGTAAAATAGCTTGTCGGCGTGTAGTTGATGGTGGTAGTATTGCAGACAAGTAGTAACACAAGTAAAACAAGTAAACAAGCAAGTAGCAGTATTTAGGAACAAGGCCTAGGGATTACACTTTCACTAGTGGACACTCTCAACATTGATCACATAACAGAATAGATAAATGCATACTCTACACTTTTGTTGGATGATGAACACATTGCGTAGGATTACACGAACCCTCAATGCCGGAGTTAACAAGCTCCACAATAATGCTCATGTTTAAGTAACCTTAAGTGTAAGATAGATCAAAACGACTAAACCAAGTACTAGCATAGCATGCACACTCGTCACCTTCATGCATATGTAGGAGGAATAGATCACATCAATATTATCATAGCAATAGTTAACTTCGCAATCTACAAGAGATCATGATCATAGCATAAACCAAGTACTAACACGGTGCACGCACTGTCACCTTTGCACACATGCAGGAGGAATAAAACTACTTTAATAACACATCACTAGAGTAGCACATAGATAAATTGTGATACAAACATATTGCAATCATCAAGAGATATAAATAAGCACTTCACTACGCTCTTCAACAATGAATAAGTACTTCGTGAAATATAGCCTAAGAGACCCACACGGTGCACACACTCGTCACCTTTACACACGTGGGACAAGGAGTCTCCGGAGATCACATAAGTAAAACCCACTTGACTAGCATAATGACATCTAGATTACAAGCATCATCATATGAATCTCAATCATGTAAGGCAGCTCATGAGATTATTGTATTGAACTACATAGGAGAGAGATGAACCACATAGCTACCGGTACAGCCCCGAGCCTCGATGGAGAACTACTCCTCCTCATGGGAGCAGCAGCGGTGATGAAGATGGCGGTGGAGATGGCAGCGGTGTCGATGGAGGAGCCTTCCGGGGCACTTCCCCGCTCCGGCAGGGTGCCGGAACGAGACTCCCGTCCCCCAGATCTTGGCTTCGCGATGGCGGCGGCTCTGGAACTTTTCTCGTATCGTGGCTTCCTCCGTAAGGGTTTTCGATGCAGGGGCTTTATATAGGCGAAGAGGCGGCGCAGGAGGGCTGACAGGGGGGCCACACCATAGGGCGGCGCGGCCCCCCCTCTGGCCGCGCCAAGGTATCATCTGGGGGCCCTGTGGCCCCCCTCTGGTCCTTCCCGGGTGTTCTGGAAGCTTCGTGGAAAAATAGGAACCTGGGCGGTGATTTCGTCCAATTCCGAGAATATTTCGTTACTAGGATTTCTGAAACCAAAAACAGCAGAAAACAGAACCGGCACTTCGGCATCTTGTTAATAGGTTAGTTCCAGTAAAATGCGTAAATACGACATATAATGTGCATAAAACATGTAGGTATCATCAATAAAGTAGCATGGAACATAAGAAATTATCGATACGTTGGAGACGTATCAGCATCCCCAAGCTTAGTTCTCGCTCGTCCCGAGCAGGTAAAACGATAACAAAGATAATTTCTGAAGTGACATGCCATCATAACCTTGATCATACTATTGTAAGCATATGAGATGAATGCAGCGATCAAAACAATGGTAATGACATGAGTAAACAACTGAATCATAAAGCAAAGACTTTACATGAATAGTACTTCAAGACAAGCATCAATAAGTCTTGCATAAAAGTTAACTCATAAAGCAATAATTTAAAGTATAGACATTGAAGCAACACAATGGAAGATTAAGTTTCAGCGGTTGCTTTCAACTTGTAACATGTATATCTCATGGATAATTGTCAACATAGAGTAATATAACAAATGCAATATGCAAGTATGTAGGAATCAATGCACAGTTCACACAAGTGTTTGCTTCTTGAGGTGGAGAGAGATAGGTAAACTGACTCAACATAAAAAGTAAAAGAATGGCCCTTCAAAGAGGAAAGCATCGATTGCTATATTTGTGCTAGAGCTTTTATTTTGAAAACATATAGAGAGCGTAAAAGTAAAGTTTTGAGAGGTGTTTGTTGTTGTCAACGAATGGTAGTGGGCACTCTAACTACCTCATCAACCAGACTTTCAAGAGTGGCTCCCATGAAGGACGTTATCTCTACCAGCAAGGTAGATCATCCCTCTTCTCTTTTGTTTACACATGTACTTTAGTTTAGTTTTTCTTTATTTATGGATGACACTCCTCCCAACCTTTTGCTTACACAAGCCATGGCTAACCGAATCCTCGGGTGCCTTCCATCATTCACATACCATGGAGGAGTGTCTATTTGCAAAATTAAGTTGCTTACTGATGAATCAGAGCAAAACATGTGAAGAGAATTATTAATGCAAGTTAATTAATTGAGGCTGGGAACCTCATTGCCAGCTCTTTTTGCAAAATTATTGGATAAGCGGATGAAGCCACTAGTCCATTGTGAAAGTCTGTCAGAAGTAAATGACAAGATCGAAAGATAAAACACCACATACTTCCTCATGAGCTATAAAACATTGACACAAATAAGAGGTAATAACTTTTGAATTGTTAAAAGGTAGCACTCAAGCAATTTACTTTGGAATGGCGGAGAAATACCATGTAGTAGGTAAGTATGGTGGACACAAATGGCATAGTGGTTGGCTCAAGGATTTGGATGCATGAGAAGTATTCCCTCTCGATACAAGGTTTAGGCTAGCAAGGTTTATTTGAAGCAAACTCAAGGATGAACAAGTGCAGCAAAACTCACATAAAAGACATATTGTAAACATTATAAGACTCTACACCGTCTTCCTTGTTGTTCAAAACTCAATACTAGATATTATCTAGACCTTAGAGAGACCAATTATGCAAACCAAATTTTAGCAAGCTCTATGTATTTCTTCATTAATAGGTGCAAAGTATATGATGCAAGAGCTTAAACATGAGCACAACAATTGCCAAGTATCACATTATCCAATACATTTTACCAATTACTACATGTAGCATTTTCTAATTCCAACCATATAACAATTTAACGAAGAGGAAACTTCACCATGAATATTATGAGCTAAGAACACATGTGTTCATACGAACCAGCGGAGCGTGTCTCTCTCCCACACAAGGATGAACTTATTCAGAGAACTAAAATAACAAAACAAAAACAAAAATAAAAGCACACGTACGCTCCAAGTAAAATACATAGGATGTGACGGAATAAAAATATAGTTTCACTAGAAGAAACCCGATAAGTTGTCGATGAAGAAGGGGATGCCTTGGGCATCCCCAAGCTTAGATGCTTGAGTCTTCTTAAAATATGCAGGGATGAACCACCGGGGCATCCCCAAGCTTAGACCTTTCACTCTTCTCGATCACATTATATCACCCTCTTCTATTGACCCTTGAAAACTTCCTTCACACCAAACTTCAAGCAAACTCATTAGAGGGTTAGTGCATAATCAAAAATTCACATGTTCAGAGGTGACACAATCATTATTAACACTTCTGGACATTGCACAAAACTTCTGAAAGTTAATGGAACAAAGAAACCCATTCAACAAAGCAAAAGCGGCAATGCGAAATAAAAGGCAGAATCTGTCAAAAACAGAACAGTCCGTAAAGACGAATTTTAGGATGGCACCAGACTTGCTCAAATGGAAAAACTCAAAACTAATGAAAGTTGCGTACATATCTGAGGATCACGCTCGTAAATTGGCAGATTTTTTCGAATTTTCTACAGAGGACTGTGCCCAGATTCGTGACAGACAGCAATGCTGTTTCTGCGCAGCGATCCCAAATATAACATCACTTTGACATAGAAACTTTACTTGGCACAAAAACTTGATAAGGAGAGGTTGCTACAGTAGTAAACAACTTCCAAGACTCAACAAAACAAAAATTGCTGTAGTAAAATAACACATGGGTTATCTCCCAAGAAGTTCTTTCTTTATAGCCATTAAGATGGGCTCAGCAGTTTTAATGATGCACTCGCAAGAAATAGTATTTGGAGCAAAAAGAGAGCATCAAGAGGCAAATTCAAAACACATTTAAGTCTAACATGCTTCCTATGAAAAGGAATCTTGTAAATAAACAAGTTCATGAAGAGCAAAGTAACAAGCATAGGAAGATAAAACAAGTGTAGCTTCAAAAATTTCAGCACATAGAGAGGTGTTTTAGTAACATGAAAATTTTTACAACCATATTTTCCTCTCTCATAATAACTTTCATTAGCAACATGAGCAAACTCAACAATATAACTATCACATAAAGCATTCTTATCATGAGTCTCATGCATAAAATAATTACTACTCCCAACATAAGCATAGTCATTCTTATTAATTGTAGTGGGAGCAAATTCAACAAAGTAGCTATCAAATATAGGAGGTATATTGTAATCATAATCAAATTTATCCTCCATAACAGGTGGTAACAAAAGACTACTATCATTATAATCATCATAAATAGGAGGCAAAGTATCATCAAAGTAAATTTTCTCCTCAATGCTTGGGGGACTAAAAATATCATGCTCATCAAAACCGACCTCCCCAAGCTTAGAATTTTCCATAGCATTAGCAACAATGGTGTTCAAAGCATTCATAGTAATAACATTCTCATTAGCATGCATATAAAGTTCCATGGGTTTCTTAATTCTTTCTTCAAACACATCATGTCCTAATTCAAGATAAAGTTCATAAAGATCTCTCATATTTTTGTTGTTTTCCATTATGCCTAACTAGTGTAAACAAGAAACCAAATGTCGCAATTGCAGAGTCTAAAGGAAATAGCTTCGAGTACTTACAACGGCGCCGGAAAATAGCTTAGTAGCCGAAGTCCGGAGTGTGAGTACCTTTTACCTTTCCTCCCCGGCAACGGCGCCAGAAAAGTGCTTGATGTCTACGTTCCCCCTCCTTTCCTGTAGACAGTGTTGGGCCTCCAAGTGCGAGAGGTTTGTAGAACAGCAGCAAGTTTTCCCTTAAGTGGATCACCCAAGGTTTATCGAACTCAGGGAGGAAGAGGTCAAAGATATCCCTCTCATGCAACCCCGCAACCACAAAGCAAGAAGTCTCTTGTGTCCCCAACACACCAAATAGGTGCACTAGTTCGGCGAAGAGATAGTGAAATACAGGTGGTATGAATATATATGAGCAGTAGCAACGGTGCCAGAAAATAGCTTGCTGGCGTGTAGTTGATGGTGGTAGTATTGCAGCAGTAGTAACACAGTAAAACAGTAAACAAGCAGTAGTATTTAGGAACAAGGCCTAGGGATTACACTTTCACTAGTGGACACTCTCAACATTGATCACATAACAGAATAGATAAATGCATACTCTACACTTTTGTTGGATGATGAACACATTGCGTAGGATTACACGAACCCTCAATGCCGGAGTTAACAAGCTCCACAATAATGCTCATGTTTAAGTAACCTTAAGTGTAAGATAGATCAAAACGACTAAACCAAGTACTAGCATAGCATGCACACTGTCACCTTCATGCATATGTAGGAGGAATAGATCACATCAATATTATCATAGCAATAGTTAACTTCGCAATCTACAAGAGATCATGATCATAGCATAAACCAAGTACTAACACGGTGCACGCATCGTCACCTTTGCACACATGCAGGAGGAATAAAACTACTTTAATAACACATCACTAGAGTAGCACATAGATAAATTGTGATACAAACATATTGCAATCATCAAGAGATATAAATAAGCACTTCACTACGCTCTTCAACAGTGAATAAGTACTTCGTGAAATATAGCCTAAGAGACCCACACGGTGCACACACTGTCACCTTTACACACGTGGGACAAGGAGTCTCCGGAGATCACATAAGTAAAACCCACTTGACTAGCATAATGACATCTAGATTACAAGCATCATCATATGAATCTCAATCATGTAAGGCAGCTCATGAGATTATTGTATTGAACTACATAGGAGAGAGATGAACCACATAGCTACCGGTACAGCCCCGAGCCTCGATGGAGAACTACTCCCTCCTCATGGGAGCAGCAGCGGTGATGAAGATGGCGGTGGAGATGGCAGCGGTGTCGATGGAGGAGCCTTCCGGGGCACTTCCCCGCTCCGGCGGGTGCCGGAACAGAGACTCCTGTCCCCCAGATCTTGGCTTCGCGATGGCGGCGGCTCTGGAACTTTTCTCGTATCGTGGCTCTCTCCGTAAGGGTTTTCGATGCAGGGGCTTTATATAGGCGAAGAGGCGGCGCAGGTGGGCTGACAGGGGGGCCACACCATAGGGCGGCGCGGCCCCCCCTCTGGCCGCGCCAAGGTGTCATCTGGGGCCCCGTGGCCCCCTCCGGTCCTTCCCGGGTGTTCGGAAGCTTCGTGGAAAAATAGGAACCTGGGCGGTGATTTCGTCCAATTCCGAGAATATTTCGTTACTAGGATTTCGAAACCAAAAACAGCAGAAAACGAGAACCGGCACTTCGGCATCTTGTTAATAGGTTAGTTCCAGAAAATGCGTAAATACGACATATAATGTGCATAAAACATGTAGGTATCATCAATAAAGTAGCATGGAACATAAGAAATTATCGATACGTTGGAGACGTATCAGTCGCCCAACTTCTTTGGGATCTTACCATTGAAGGAGTAATTAGCGAGCATAGTAGAAATTTCCTCATTGGGGATTTTCCTTTTGTTAGTAACAATATCTTTCATATTCTTTGAATAAGGAGGCAATTTAATAGCATCAGTCAAAGGAATTTGCAAAAATAAAGGTTTCATCCAATCACAAAATTTATTATAATGTTCCTCCTCCTTTGATTTTAGTTTCTTAGCAGGAAAAGGCATTTGCTTTTGAACCCAAGGTTCTCTTTCATTACCATGTTTCTCAGTAATAAAATCTTCTTTAGTGTACTTTTTATTTTTAGCATGCTTCTCAGGTTCTTTTTCAATTTCTTCTTTATCAGGAGTATCATTCTTATCATTATCTTCCTCATGTTCATTACCACTTTCGGTTTCAGCATCGGAAATAGAAATACTATTAGGATCATTAACAGTGTTCGGAGGATTCTACAACATTCTTATGTTTCTTTTTCTTTTTCTTAGATGGAGCACTAGTTTTAGTTAGTTGAGAATCTTGTTCAACTCTTTTGGGATGCCCTTCAGGATATAGAGGATCCTGGGTAGAAACACCACCTCTAGTTGTTACTTCATAAGCATGTTTTTCTTTAGAATTATTTCCCAACAAGTCATTTTGCACTTTAGTAAGTTGATCAATTTGAGTTTGAACCATTTGAAAATGTTTAACAAGTATCTTAACATGATTGGAGGTTCTCTCCACAATATCATGCAATTCACTAATAGCTCGGGAATTTTCCATTAAATGATTCTCTACTCTCATATTAAAGTTTTCTTGCTTAACAATATAATTATCAAATTCATCTAAGCATTGAGCAGGAGATTTTGAATACGGAATATCTTCCCTAGTAAAGTGTTGAAGCGAGTGTACCTCAATCATGGATGAAGGGGGAATTGTCTCACATAAATCTTCTATAGGAGGTAAATTCTTCACATCTTCAGGTTTAATACCCTTCTCTTTAAGAGACTTCTTGGCTTCCCTCATATCTTCATCATTTAATTTAATCATACCCCTCTTCTTCACTGTCGGTGTCGGGGTTGGTTTAGGTGTAGACCAATCATCATGATTCCGGCTTATTTTAGCCAATAATTCTTCAGCGTCGTCTGGAGTTCTTTTCCTGAAAACACAACTAGCACAACTATCCAGGTATGCCCTAGACTCAATGGTTAGTCCACTATAAAATATATCAAGTAAATCATGCTTTTCCAAATCATGGTCGGCTGAGCTCTAATAAGAGAGCAAAATCTCGCCCAAGCCTCGGGCAATTTCTCTCCATCTTCCTGGTCAAAATTATAAATTCTCCGCAAAGCAGCATGTTGAGCGCTAGCAGAAAGTATTTTCGAAAGAAAACATCACGCAAGTCAATTGGACTTTTAATAGAACCAGGAGGCAAATTATTATACCAAGTTTTAGCATCATCCTTTAATGAGAAAGGAAAAATTTTAGCGACAAAATAAGTACGCATCTTGACATCATCAGAAAACACACCACTAAGAGTAGATAACTCAGTCAAGTGTTCAACGGCACTTTCTTTTTCAGTACCACAAAAGGGTGTTTTCTCAACAATAGCTATATGAGATAGATCAAGAGAAAAATCATAATCTTTATCCCTAATGTTTATAGGAGATGTGGCAAATTTAGGATCAGGAGGTGGTTTATATTTAACAGCATGTTCTGCAAGCAACTTTTTAATTTTTCTTGCATCAGTAGTAGCATTGCATTTTTCAATAAAATCATCATCAAGCTCTACATAATCTTCATCAAGATCATCACTAGAATATTCAACAGACTCAAGTGAATTAACAGGTGTAGCAGCATTTTCATTAGGAGTTTCAGTATTTTCAATTTGTCTAGACTTAGCAATTGTAGCATCTAGAAAAGATCCTAACGATCCATCATTATCAAGCACAGCGAAGCATCATCATAATTATGAGAAGAAATTTCAGATTCAGCTAGAAGTACCAGCATTTGAAGTTTGTGGTGGTGAAACAAGTTTACTTATCACAGATGGTGAATCAAGAGCAGCAGAGGTACTAAGAGTTGTACCTTTTCTTGTAGTGGATGGTAATATGGCGATCTTAGTATCGCGAGGTTTACTCATGATGGAGAATTTGCAGCGAACAATATCAATCCAAGTGAACTTCCAAATAAAGCTATGCTCCCCGGCAACGGCGCCAGAAAATAGTCTTGATGACCCACAAGGTATAGGGGATCGCAACAGTCTTCGAGGGAAGTATTACCCAATTTATTGATTCGACACAAGGGGAGACAAAGAATACTTGTAAGCCTTAACAGCGGAGTTGTCAATTCAGCTGCACCTGGAAACAGACTTGCTCGCAAGAGTTTATCAGTAGCAACAGTTTTATGGCAGTAGGAATAGTGAAATAGCAGCAGCGGTGAAATAAAGACAGCAGTAGTGATTATAGTAAACAGCAGGATTAAAATACTGTAGGCACATGGACGGATTTAACGGGCGTTGCATGGATGAGAGAAACTCATGTAACAATCAAAGCAGGGGCATTTGCGAGATAATAATAAAACGGTATCCAAGTACTAATCAATCAATAGGCATGTGTTCCATATTTAGTCGTACGTGCTCGCAATGAGAAACTTGCACAACATCTTCGTCCTACCAGCACGGTGGCAGCCGGGCCTCTAGGGAAACTACTGGATATTAAGGTACTCCTTTTAATAGAGTACCGGAGCAAAGCATTAACACTCCGTGAACACATGTGATCCTCACATCACTACCATCCCCTCCGGTTGTCCCGATTCTTGTCACTTCGGGGCCATTGGTTCCGGACAGCGACATGTGTATACAACTTGCGGGTAAGATCATAAACAACGAATATCTTCATGAATCAATAACATGTTCAGATCTGAGATCATGGCACTCGGGCCCTAGTGACAAGCATTAAGCATAACAAGTTGCAACAATATCATAAAAGTGACATCTACGGATACTAGGCACTATGCCCTAACAATCTTATGACTATTACATGACCAATCTCATCCAATCCCTACACATGGATGGGGGAAACATGGCTGGTCGATGGAGAGGCGTTGGCGGTGATGGCGGTGAAGATCTCCTCCAATTCCCCGTCCCGGCGGAGTGCCAGAACGGAGACTTCTGCTCCCGCGACGGAGTTTCGCGATGTGGCGGCTCTCTGGAGGGTTTCTGGCGACTTCGACTTCTCTCCGTGCGTTTTCAGGTCGAAACCAATAAGTAGTCCGAAGGGGGCGTCGGAGGCCGGCCGAGGGGGCCACACCACATGGCCGCGCGGCCCCCACGGGCCGCGCCGCCATGTGGTGTGGGGCCCTCGGGCCTCCACCTCTCTCGCCCTTCGGCTCCGCCAATATTTTGGTAAAATAGGGCCTTCTGCATAAATTCCGAGGATTTTCCCGAAAGTTGGATTTCGCACAAAAACGAGACACCGCAGCGGTTCCGCTGAAAACGAGGGTTAGTCCGTGTTAGTTGTATCCAAACTACACAAATTAGAGGCAAAACAATAGCAAAAGTGTTCGGGAAAGTAGATACGTTTTGGACGTATCACGCGTGCGGACATGTGACCACTTTTTATGTCCGTGCCCGACGCAAACGGACATAAAAATGCGTCGCCCCGCTGGAGATGCCCGAATGCGTCTGCGCGGACGCATCCGCCCGTCCGTTTTCGTCCGTTTGGGCTGCATGGTCCCTTCTCTCTACTCCTTTAATGTAGGGTAGACCCGAATACGGGGCCTACTAGACGGTCCGAAATGCCCTCACCCCCTATCCCGCCGGAATTACACGGGTGCGTGCGTTTTGAGGGGCGTGCTAACACCTCTCTCAAATTCAATTATCGCCGCGCCCCACAACATTTCTTTCCTCATCGTCTTCTCTCCCGACCTCTCCCAATCCACTCGCCGTCGTCACCTCCTTCTCTGGTACACCCGCACGCTGCTCCCCATCGCCGCCCGCCGCATGCTCCACCACCTCTACCCTCATCCACGTAACCACCGCCCAAGCCCCCCACTGTCTTCTTACCCCACCTCCTCTTGCGCGGCCACCGGACAAAAACGCGCTCCAGCGGCCGCTAGACGCAAAACGTCCGCAACGTACGTCCCGACGCAAACGTGGACCAAATATGCGGCGGGAATGCGTACGCACGGACGCATCCGCGCGTCCTTTTCGTCCGTTTGGGCTGCATGGTCCCTTCTCTCTCGTCTTTCAATGTAGGGTAGGCCCATGTGCTGGTCACTCTCCACCACACAAATAAAATTTTTCTCTCTCTCCTCCCCTAATCAGTGCATGGCAGGCCCATGTGGTCAAAAAAATGTGTCTCTGCCGCTGAAGAAGGGGCAGACGCGTGCGGACATGTGACCACTTTTTATGTCCGTGCCCGACGCAAACGGACATAAAAATGCGCCGCCCCGCTGGAGATGCCCGATTGCGTCTGTGCGGACGCATCCGGGCGTCCGTTTTCGTCCGTTTGGGCTGCATGGTCCCTTCTCTCTACTCCTTTAATGTAGGGTAGACCCGAATACGGGGCCTACTAGACGGTCCGAAATGCCCTCACCCCCTATCCCGCCGGAATTACACGGGTGCGTGCGTTTTGAGGGGCGTGCTAACACCTCTCTCAAATTCAATTATCGCCGCGCCCCACAACATTTCTTTCCTCATCGTCTTCTCTCCCGACCTCTCCCAATCCACTCGCCGCCGTCACCTCCTTCTCTGGTACACCTGCACGCTGCTCCCCATCGCCGCCTGCCGCATGCTCCACCACCTCTACCCTCATCGACGTAACCACATTAACCACCGTCCAAGCCCCCCACTGTCTTCTTACCCCACCTCCTCTTGCGTGGCCGCCGGACAAAAAACGCGCTCCAGCGGCTAGACGCAAAACGTCCGCAACGTACGTCCTGACGCAAACGTGGACCAAATATGCGGCAGGAATGCGTCTGCACGGACGCATCCGCGCGTCCTTTTCGTCCGTTTGGGCTGCATGGTCCCTTCTCTCTCGTCTTTCAATGTAGGGTAGGCCCATGTGCTGGTCACTCTCCACCACACAAATAGCATTTTTCTCTCTCTCCTCCCCTAATCAGTGCATGGGAGGCCCATGTGGTCAAAAAAATGTGTCTCTGCCGCTGAAGAAGGGGCAGACGCGTGCGGACATGTGACCACTTTTTATGTCCGTGCCCGACGCAAACGGACATAAAAATGCGTCGCACCGCTGGAGATGCCCGAATGCGTCTGCGCGGACGCATCCGCGCGTCCGTTTTGGTCCGTTTGGGCTGCATGGTCCCTTCTCTCTACTCCTTTAATGTAGGGTAGACCCATGTGCTGGCCACTCTCCACCACACAAATAGAATCTTTCTCTCTCTCCTCCCCTAATCAGTGCATGGCAGGCCCATGTGGTCAAAAAATGCGTCTCCGCCGCTGGAGAAGGGCAGACGCATGAGGATATGTGACCACTTTTTATGTCCGTGCCCGACACAAACAGATAGAAAATGCGTCGCCCCGCCGGAGATGCCCTAAAGGCTACCAAAACAGCGAGCAATCAGTTTCGATGATCAGTTTAAACCTTCTTTACATATCATTTTGTTTAGTTATCGATAGTATGTACTGGCTAGTTTTGATCGCTTGTTTAACACTCCATTTTGTGTATTGTGCAGATAATTTTATTACCTTCGCGAGCAATATCATACAAAGGAATGGAGCAAATGAATCTCTTGTTTATTGCAATGTGGGAGACCCACTTATATACAGGATGAAGGGGTGTGTTGGGGAGACACCTCTTCCCCAACGAGACACCTCCCGGGAGGCATCCCTCCCATACACAATTGATCACATATTTTATTTCCTAACACTCCCCCTTGATCAATTTGTCGTCTGTATATTGCAATTCAAAGACTCCTCCTAAAAAACCCTGTGGGAAAAATTGAGGAGAAATAATATAACGATATGCCACCGAAAACTCCTTTAAAACCCAGTGGGAAAAATTAAGGAGAAACCAAGTGTCATACGTTCGCACTTGTATTTATATTGTCTCGTTAAAAACCTTATATGAGAAACCTTAGGGAAAACTCATAAAGGGAAAAAGAGTACAATATCAGTGATCGAAAGATCATCAACGAGTTATAACTAGGGATTTACTCCCCCTCAACATTGCAAACCTAAAGGTTGTCTCATACCAATTCCACAAACTAAATTATGGAATACAACTGTTGGTACAGATATTGTGAATATCACAATATTTTGCTTGCAAATTACCCTCTTACATTTCTGTAATTTATGAGGATAAATACAACTCATAAGTAATACAAGTGACATTATCTTGGTAGATAATGATAGGTGATTCGAATGAATCTCCACATGAACTCACACATGTGGCCAATCATTCTACGAATTCATACACATCTTGTGATGCTTCATATGATTTCGCAGAATGATCACCGGAAGGATCCATTTAGAGTCTATTCGAAGACTTCCTTCGAATACTCTTCCGATAAATCCAGTCTTTGATATGGCTCGTTGGAATCGGATAATTAGCCACTATCATATATCACACATTGGTCCCATCTTGATTTTCATACTAGAATTAACCAAGAGTTTTGTGCCTTGGATATATCTTAAAATAATCCATACACAAACTTTTATACCTTTCGGGGGATTGCACTCTCAATAAATTGCCAACAAACATAATGTCAGGCCTGACGTATTTTGCAAGATATCTCAGTGCTCCAATGGTAGATATGGAAACTTCAGCTCCATCTATCACTTCACCATCTTCCCACCTTTCCAAGGATTGGTATCCCATACTAGGTATAATATGACCATATGTGTCTCTGATATTATATATCCGTATTGAACTTATTCAATATTTTGGGACATATGAAGACTGATATACATTTATTCCTGGGGGAATAAGCTCAAGTTAAAACTTAAGCATGATTTGACCCAAATTTCCGTCTTAAAATGATTGTGTGTATCTCAAATGTCTCGCATAAAGACATTGATGATAAGATCATCAACACCACTTAGGTGATGTAAAATCCAATTAAGGATTCATCCATGAGTACACATCAACAATCATTGATATTAGAGTTATCCTCATCATGGAATAACTCACACAGTCGGTTGTACCACAAAATTATCTCCGACTACTTCGAGTCATAGAATGACTCCAGAAGTTTCCCACACACATGTTGCGATTTTTCTTTGGATTCAGAATATTAAGTCTTTCAATGACTTCAATCTGTAAATCCAAATTGAGTGACCTGTGGGAGTATGCAGGCACTACTACATACATCAACCACATGGATCTGTACTGCCAGTGACATTTAGTATCGAAACATAATTCCACTCATACCAAGATGGTATGCCACATCATGACTGATGTCGGGTTTCTGCAAAAAAACCTTGTGCTACAAAAGCCTCGCTTTATCACCACCTCATTCTCTCTTCCCTTATGGGAGATACTTATGAGGAGAAGGTTTTACTATCGTAAATACCTCTCTCTGATGAGCGAGCGCTATTCTTCCTCAATTGCTTCCTTTCATTTGAACCAATATAAGTGCAACAACACTCTCCATGGATTTTGGTTCAGGGCCCAAAAGGATTTTAGCAATTCCCAGGAAGATTTATATGTCGACATATGTAGACTTTCTCATATACGATTCTCATGAATCAATATCATTTGTGGAATTCTCATTGTGCCTCTCAACTCGCTGTGACTTCCCATAACAACAGAGTTAAGGTGTTTCGATGTCCCAACACACAAAAATGTGTGCGCACTATGCTGGGTCCTGGATGATACACATCCTACTGGTGTCATCCAACCATAGGTTGAACCACATTTAGTGATTGGGAGACCATCTCTTTTGTTCCAACAAAAACAAAGAGAACTTAGTCTCATATGATCAGAATTCTCCCCCTCTTGCTCTCATATGGGAGACGAGTGGTTTATTAGGTACCTCCACTCAATCTGATACATGACCAAAATGACACCTTTGTCACTAGTAAATATATTAGTATTTGCAATAAAATGCAAATTTCTCATAACCTGAACCTCTAGTTCAGTTTCTTAAGTACGTGGTCAAATGTCAACGACATTTCTTAGCCATTACCTGGCATTCCGTGTGGTACATATCTCCCCCTAATGCCAGAAAATGTCCTTATTGCAAAAGCAATCAGCGTACGAAGCCGCAAGTAACTCCCTTATCAGGGTTAAGGTATGTGACGGATTAACAATCATACCACAGCTTATTCCTCACATAGATCCCAAATATATGTGAGGGCCCATGACATACGCCGGGGTGGTGATATCGGATGCAACCGATTACCGCAGATGGGAAATTCTATTTCCACGTACAAACTGCAAGGGGACGCAGTATTAAACATGCGGCGTGTGATTCCGCATGTTACCACCAACTAAATGTTGGCAAATCACAATTCTGTAACATTGGCCATGCCACTTTGACTCTCTTTCGAAGAGATCTAGCCAAACCATTGTGGGTATGTACAAAATATACCGAACATGACCATTGAATGTCCGTGAATCAAATTCAACGACAATTCCATTCCAATGGCACTATCCCACGTTAGGACACTCTGCTCTAAATTCATCAATTTGAGCATTGAATTCAATATTCACATGGTTTTGTGTGAATGGTACACACATAAGACCATCTTCAAGATGCATCTGTGCAACCACGAAGCACCAACATAACCCACACAATGGTTGAGTAATCCACATACATTCTTGAATGTTTTCAAGAGTAATGTGTGGCTCATTCTGAATTTTAAGGTGAGAGTGCCTTAAAATTAATTCCCTTATGGCACATCCAAGTGCACATAAAATCTTATGGTTGTTGGGAATATTGCAACAGTCAAGTGTTGGTCAACAGAATTGTCAATAATTTCTCTAACTTCCCATACCATGGTGATAAAGGAGGAAAAATTATTGTGTACGCAACAAAATTGAGTATGAAATGATTCATACACTTAATTTTCTCAACTATCATGTCCTCGGGACAAGATGTTGCAAATTATACTACATGTAGTAGTACAATAATAGGCTAATGATATCTGGGATAACCAGGAGACTAAGCGAAATCTCCAGGACATCTTGGGAATAATCATCCACAAGCATATCATCATTGTGAAGGAGTCATTTTCCTTCTACAATGCCAGGATATTTTCTGGTTGTTCCTTTGAAGTTGAACTTCAATCTTATCCCATTAAACTCATTTGCCTTCTCCCATAAGGAGTTGGTGGTATGATTCAATCCAATACTTGACATATTGGTAACCATTTGTACGATATTTCATACTACCACCTCTTTGACAAACTTGAGAGTTGTCATTGCGATCATTTAAATGATCAATTCCCTTTGAGATATATACTATATTTTTATTTGTCATTTTGCCTTTACTTTACATTCAACTCTCTGTGGTTTTTAACCACTAAATTGCTTAGCACTAAGAGCGCAAGCATGAATTTCAGGTAGTGGTATAACACCCATTGAACATGACAATCCTTCATAAGAAGTTCATCATATTTTCGCCCTGAAATAAAAATGATATTTATATTTACCATCATAAGAGAATGTAAAGTGCAGTAAGGGCTTACAGTCAGATATGTATCCAAAATTGCCTTATCATATAATCTCAACCTACTGTTGATTTATAGACAAAAAGACTTATAAGCCTTAACGGACTTGCAGTCCCAAACACGAATCAATAGTCATTCGTGTGATGCTTATAACAATATATCTCCTCAAGGGGGGGGTCCCAAAAGGGACAATGGATATTCACCATCCATTTAAATACTCAATTTGAGAATCGAGTCATTGCTATTATGCTATCTTATAAAAAGCCATGGCATTATCTACATGTGGAGTTTCTGTGGCGACATGGCCACGGTCGACAAAATCATCAATATCCAGGACCCATGTTAAATGATTACTCCCACATAATGTCATCTCATCGCACTACCTTTCGAGAAAGGTCAGCCATATGATGCATGAAATGTTCATGCATTAATTTACCATTAGTAAATTAATTAGGATGAAAATGCTATGACTGAGCATAATCATGGTCATGGTGATTCATATTGACCCATAGGTCAAGCCTTTCACAAGAACACCACAATGTGGTGTAGATCTCCCGATTAAAGTTAGTCACCTTAAAAGGGACAAACCTTTAATTTCTTTAAAACACATGGAGGTAGTCAACCACCTAGTGGCGCCTCACTCTTATGGACATTCTCATCGATCATAGCCTCCACAACCTTATGTTATTTATAACACATGAAGGTAATCACCACAAAATGGTGTTAAACCTCTCAGTTGTGCTTGAAAATTAGTTCGTAACTATGATGTCGTCTCATAAGTTGTGTTTACATGTAAGGTAATCACCAAATTATGCAAGTATTTTGCATAATTCTCTTCATAGCATAACATGGCGATGTTATCGTCGCCAATGTCTTGGTTCCACATTTGATGGAGTACGTGACACTAAAGTCACAACAATTGACAAATGCTATGAAGTTGCGAAGCATTTGGAAACACTTCATCAAGGTAGTCACCAGATGTGTAGACATCATAGTTTTAAACGAAAAATTATTTCGTTGCTATGATACCATGCCATAACTATTGCGCCTTCATTTTTGCTTGAAACACATGGAGGTAATCACTACTATGTAATGTAGACCTCACTCTTATGGAGCTTTTCCAACCTTGTGTTAATTAAAACACATTGAAGGTAATCACCACATGGCGGTGTAGACCTCACAGTTGTGAACGAAATAAATTTGTTGCCATCATGCAATCCATAAGTTGTGTGCAAAATTGAAGGGGTTATTATGTCTGAATGACACAATATAAACCTCAAGGTAACGGTGCATAATCTACAGTTAAGTAGTAGATGCCACTTATCAATTACCTTCTAATTCACAAGTATAAACTTGAGATAGTTATGCAAGTGTCATACACTTTGCTACCTGATGTTTTCCAAATTTGGAAGCAAATTTCATATTCTATTCGAATGATGGATTCACATATTGCTTGGCAACAGTATTACTTACATAATACAAACATTCATTTTACATGTGTAAAATGATTATGCAGTTCACCAAATCTCGTTGGTCTACCCTGTATATTTGTTGTGAAGCCCAAGGTTATCAAACAAACAACAATAATCTTATTGTTGAAGTGCGTTGGCCGATAGGCTAAAACGCAAGATCTAATAACCACACGAGCTGAACAGAAAATGTAGGGATTTGTACGGATTAGTAAATAATCCAGGAGCTGATTTCCAAAATTATAAGGAAATAGGATTTTTCTTCCTCTTCTTCCGTGCTCCGTCCACCAAGGAGAATTTGGTAAACGCCGCCTGGCGCCCGGAGAGGCTCTCCGCGCCGCCGGTCTTTAGAGGGCCGCCTCGATGCAGGGAAGCCATGGTCGACCCTTCCGCTCGCCCGAGGCCGCCGCGCCGCCATGCCTTTACGTAAAAATGCGGCCACGCGGGGTGGTCGCGCCCTTCCGCGCCGGGGCTGAGGTCCGCCCGCGTCGGGAGCAGCCGGGCCAAGAGCCACAGGCGCCGTCGGGATGTGGTTTGCCGTGTCCCCGAACCGCTGCCGGGTCGGGCTAGAGGACGTCACGTGCACAAACGCTTCCGCGTCGGGTGTGGAGCACACCTGCCGCCGTCTCTCCTTTGCGTCAGAGGGCGCCGCATGCTGGCCAGTAGGCCACGTTGACGTCGTTCGTTCTGGGACACTGGAGTCGTCTAGCCGTCGCAGGCTGGGAGTGCGTCGTTGCCGACGCCTCGGGCTGGGACGCGCCCTCTGCGGTGATGCAGACGAAGGGCATGGGCATCCGCCATCGTAGAAGATCCGCAACGGGAACCCGTGCTGGTGACGGCAAGGCTCGCGGGACGCGTAGGGCGCCGCCGACCGAGCGCATCGTTGTCATCGCCGCTTGTTCGCTAGAGCTTAACCGTCAGAGTGTGTAGTCTGTGGTCGCGTTCGTAGGAAGTCGTCGACGCTGGAAGATGTCGCCATGCCGGACACCCGCTAGAACGCCGGTGTGGCTGCTGCCATATCCCTGGATTGCGCCCCTTGCGCCACTTCCATGGACATGGATGGCGTCGAGGACGAACGTTGCCTTGTGCCTGTGGCTTATTCCAGTCCGATTGTTCCGTACTTCGCCAAGAAGGACACTGATGTCGATTTCTCTGTAGTTCTTCCTCTTCCTATTTGGTGATCGATCCATCCACTTCCTCCTGTGCATGGCCGTGTAATCAAATAATCAATTCTTAAGATCATTGATTGAGGAATGAGAAGACAAAAACGAAATCGCCATGTCATTTGAACGGCTTCATGAATGACTTGCGCGCCGCACAACAGTTTTCCGACGATCCAATTCGTCATATTCCGACGATCCGATTCGCAAAAAAAAAAAAAAAAAAAAAATTCCGACGATCCGATTCGCCATATCTAAACGGTTGTGCCATGGACGACATGTTTTGCCGGGACAGCCAAATGCTCACGGCAGAATCTACGTACTGATAACGTGTTGTAGTATTGAGAGAAGAGACACAAAGGAATGGAGCAAATGAATCTCTTGTTTATCGCGATGTGGGAGACCCACTTATATACGAGGATGAAGGGGTGTGTTGGGGAGACACCTCTTCCCCAACAGTACACCTCCTGGGAGGCATCCCTCCCATACACAATTGATCACATATTTTATTTCCTAACACCTTCGTTACGACTTTGTACACAACGTTCTAGGAACCATTTCTTTATCAAGCTTGAACCCCAAATTTGTTCAAGCTAAACTAGATTGTAAGCATTTCCGGCTTGTAGAAAAATCTAGTGCGAAGCTTCTCTCTTATGCCGCTGGAGAAGGAAAAAAAAGTGGACGTGAAGCCACTCCATTAGGGCTCATACATCAGATGCTTTTTTGTGGGGATTTTCTGATTTTTTTTTTTGAAAAACACAGTACAAACACATACGAAGTTACCACAGGCGCCTTGCTGTCGACTGAAATGTTGTCTCCCACTGAAAGAATATTCTACCTTTATGAGACACACAAATGTTAAACATGCGGTTTAAACTCTGATAGACTAGGGGTACAACCACCCTCATAACCACATAACCTCAAGTTCCTATTTGTGTGATGGGGCAACAAGGTGGTCAAGGTACATGTCGTGACAGGTCACAAAAGTATCTCTTTTTTAGAAGATTAATTTTTGGAAGATAAATTCAATGCTAAAAATAAAACTTTTTAGAAGATAATTTCTTTCTTTTTACATAGATCACAAAAAATATCGGTTCCTCCCAAAATTTGACGAACACACTTATATTGTGGAGATGTATATGTAGAATTTTTTGTCAATTTTTTTAACATTTTGAAATAGAATTTTTTTGACAGAGGAAGATACTCACCCGAAAGCTGAATTGAATTTCTGGTAAAAAGTTGTACTACTAACTTAGTAACAATCTCCGATATTTATTATGGATCTTGTAACTTCGCACTAAACAACTCGAATATAGGGAATTTTATGCCTTGAAAAGTGCAAGGGTTCTCATTGAAACATTTTAGAGAATTTGCATTGAATCAACGTAAATTACTAAATTTCATGTGAAGTGTAAGTAGGGCAACGAGCGTTTGGCATTTCTATGACCCATTTCGGTTGAAAAGTGCGCCGCCAACACGTTCCCTTCATCTTCCTCCCGACTCCTCCCAAATCCAGTCGCCACCGCCTCTGCTAGTACACATGCACGCCGTTCGCCGGAGTCGCCTTCTCCGAACGGCCCCCCAAGCACTGACGCCCACCGCGTGTTCGACGGAATGCTGACCCAAGCCTGGTAACAGTTGATTTGTTGCTCAGTGTTTACCAACGGCCACCACCTGTTCGACGGAATGCCAAAGAGGTGCAAGCACGGCGAGGAAGCGACCGATACTGCTACCGGCGAGGACCGCATCAGCGCCCTGCCTGACGCTATCCTCCAGGTCGTGTTGTCCTCTCTGCCCTCGGACGAGACGGTGCGGACGTGCGTCCTCTGTCGGCGCTGGCGCCACCTCTGGAAGTCCACGCCCGCCCTACGCATCACCCGTGGTGGTGGTTGGAGTTTCATGGAGTGGAGAGCCTGGACAGTGAACAACTTCGTCAACCAGCCGCTGCTGCTCCGCGACAGAGTGCCTCTAGACGAGTGTGAGATCAGCATATCTCAGGAGTTCCTTAACGGCGACGAGGACGAGCTGTTCCGGTTCGTCAACACATGGATTCGGCACGCCGTGTCACTTTGCAAAGCTCGGGTTCTTAAGGTCCGCATCCGTACTGAGAGCTACCTTCTGCGTCTTGTCAACCTGCCTTTCAGCTCACAGTTCTTGACGAGGTTGGAGCTCGCAGACGTGATGTTATGGTCCCGCTCTCTAAATTTCTCAAACTGCCCCGCGTTGGAGGATCTGAGGATGCGCTCGTGCAGAATTTACGCCTGCAGGATCATATCCCAATCGTTAAGATGTTTAAGCATCACTAGATGCGATTTCAGGTCGAAAGCTCGCGCTTGTGTTTCTACCCCATGCCTTGTTTTCTTCAAGCTCAAAGACATCGATGGCAGGACTCCTTTGTTTGAGAGCATGCCGTCGTTGGTGACAGCGTTCGTCAGGCTTGACTACTCGTGTAGCGATACGTGCAGACATAAAGCTTATGGTGATTGTGGTGATGAGAGATGCTTTGGTCAATCTGATGGCAGTGCTGGCAGAAATAGGTCTGTGCTTCTCCAAGGCTTGTCAGGGGCCACAAACTTACAGTTGACATGTGACCCTGAAGTGGTATGCTTTTTGCTCTTCTGCTCTAAATCTTAGTCTCCTGGTGTTGCTTTTTTGTTTGGTGTGTACCTTGTTGTATGATCGTATCATCATTGACCTAAAGAAAAGAACAAACTAATATAGCCATATTAAATAAATTCTTTGTAATAAGGAGTTTAGCATTGTCATCATGTAGTCACTGGGTAATTACATTTCAGTGAACTAATCCTGTCACATTAGTTATGCAAATGAATTCTGCTAAATTATTTAGAGTATACATCACCATTTCACCAGGCCGCCATATGTTCAGTTCTGTCCAAGCTACCTTTTGATTCAACTCTTAACTTTCTATTTTAAGTGGAATGAAATGTTGATATGCATGCACAGACGATGAGTTAGTGCCAAGACATGTTATACATAGGCAATCTAACTACTGAGATGCTATTCCTGATGTTGCAGATATTTGTATTTAAGAGTGATCTTTTGTATGTGGTTGTAATGATATTCAGTAGTACATTACCTAAAACCGTTATAGAATTGGGTTAGCTAAGAGATCCATGGCGCATATAGTTACTATGAGATCCCACCGCAAACCGTAGCATTACCAACACACCATTAATCGGCAGTTTACCATATGAGGATCTTGAACACCCTGGCATTTCGTACCACATCGCTAGATTACAATGAGGTACATTACTTGTTTGTCCAAACGTAGCACCTCCGGTTTTACCTTTTGAGCTAAGCAAGGGTGAAAGCGCAAGCAAGATGCTACATGATCACCTGTCTGACGCTCGCTTTAAGGGAAATATTGGCTTAGGCTGTTACAGATATAACTGAATTAGGCCTCACAATTAGACCCACGTTATGAATCTCATTGTGTACAGCCTTAATATATTAGTTTTAAGTAACAATTCGGTATCAATAATGAATTTGACCATACTATGACTAATAGGTGTTTTGATCTTGAAGACTACGTATGATGGGGCATACTCTTCCAAACTATAACTTTTGAAATTATACGATTTTAATTAACTAGTGATTATGTTAGTTAGGCCCTAATGGTGTGGCCAACCTATGCAGGAGTCAGTCTGCACCCACATGTCCAGACAGACGGGGTAATTAGGAATCAAATGATTTTGGTAGATAGTGATAATCATGTTAGAAAAGATACCAGTTTATTTAGGACGTTAAAGATATAGTTAGTTATAAAAGTTGATAGACCATTTTTTGGCATACTGTAAGCCTTCCTTATAGAAGGGACACCATGTACTCCATCAATAATTAAGCAATAAAAAAATCCAAGTTCTAAGCCTCAGAGCCACTACACATTGTCAGGAAAGAACACCGTCCTCGGTTAGGCAAGGGTTAGTGTCCTATCCTTGGTCTTCAGGCCCTTACCGGCCCATGGTCATATCATAGTTCTACAGAAGTTTTTGTGGTATCCCTAATTCAAATATATTTTCGTAGATCACAATTCAAGAAAAATATGTTATGTCTTATGAATATCTTCTGGTCTTCTCCATTTTAGACTATTTAATTAATACCTAGGAAGTCCATACTTTCAGTGTTATGGCGTATACGATCTAGTATTTTTATTTTGGGACTTCAGTTATTCTTACAGCTTGTGCTTGGTCCAGTTTATTTTCAGAAAGGATTCTAAAAAGTGCCCTACATTTACCATGCTAAAGACATTGCTACTCAACGATTGGTGTGTAGCTGCTGACTTAGGCATATTAGTTCGCCTTCTCCAGCACACACCAGTCCTGGAGAATCTTACTCTCCAACTTCAACCTCGTGAGGTATATGTTTTTCTAAGTACTGCTTTTATATTGATGAAGTCACTGCATGTTGTTGATTTACCTTGTATAAAATCTTTTGTTTGCTACATACGCAGCAACCTATAGTTGAAACAGATGAAAGCTATAACCTAGCGGAACAGCTGTTGTTACTGAAGCATCTAAAGGTAGTCGAAATCAAATGTTATAAGGAAGATGAGGTGGTTCACAAAATTGTATCAATCCTGAGTACCTTTGGAGTACTTCCTGAGCAAATTGACATTGAACAAAATTTCTTTCCGGCTCCAGAAAGTAAGTTTAACATTATCACCCTTCATGATTCATTGATTCTTATGTTTGTGTTGACTGCACTATCTAAAAGCCAGAACAATGAAAAACTATCATGTAGTTTAGACAAAATAGTTTAGATAATCATTTTAGCTTAGAGATTTAAAAGTAGGCATTCCACACATTTGTTCAAAAAGTTCTTACTATGGTTATCAAG
Source organism: Lolium rigidum (assembly GCF_022539505.1). NCBI lineage: Eukaryota > Viridiplantae > Streptophyta > Magnoliopsida > Poales > Poaceae > Lolium > Lolium rigidum. The sequence goes on from NC_061510.1 coordinate 256,487,969, forward strand.
ATGTTGCCTTGGTGTCCATCTGCCCTAGACAGAAATTGGGGAACATACTCTTGAGATTTGGAATCTGAAGAACGAAAATGGCGGTGTCAGGGCTAGTGATGGGCAGGTCCGGTGGTGTTCCACGTGCCGATGGTGGCTGGCACTTGGTAATGACGACCCTCCGAGCACTCTGGCAAGCATCCTGTGTTCCTGCCGCACTCCTACTTCTGCCTTTGCTTCTCTTCCCTGATTTAACATGGTGTCATCTACATTAGTGAACCTTGGCAGGCTATTCATACTGGCCACTTCTTAGCATAGGGTTAGATGGCATCCAACAGCAGGCCTGGCGGTTGCCTCATTCCCATGAGAAGAGTAATTATGCGCTTCTTGAATACTTAGACTGGTGGATGTGGGTCCATATAAAATTTGTCAAAGTGAGTGCTTAGTAGACCATACTAACAAAAGCCCGCACCATTACAAGAGGGCTTTTTAGACAATATAGCCGCTGTACTGTTAGTGTAAATTATAATTGTTGCATTTGAGGCAAGAATTCTGTATATAGTGGATCCTTGTTTTAAGGGATTAAGGATCCATTTGTCCTCCTTATAATGAATAATGAGACGTCTTAGCATGAGGCGCTCTTTCTCAGTTTTGAAGATTGGAAAATCGTCAAATGGTAACCTCACAACATGGGCTATCAAACTATAAGCCAATCCATCTATCCAGTTGCATGTTAACAACAACAAATCCTCCCAACTTTGGAATAATTGGATCAGGTTTCATGCTCGTCCAAGCATTGATTCATTTACATCATTACAAGCACTAACGACTTTAAGATCTCTCCTGTGCTCACTCTGTCATCTTATGTTTCTCCAGGTTGCAGTTTTGAGTTCTCAGATTAAGATCCAAGATGTGATGGATGATGGATCTACTACCTCTTATCATTTAGAATGTTGTTGCTGGAACCTGCAGCCATGGGCGTGTTTCTGGATTTTATATGTATCAGTCCTTTTTCATCAGTAAGAACGTAGAAGCCATAATGACTTTATGGATCTAGTTCAATGTTGTTCCGTGCACTTATGTGTGATGTTTGTATCTGCAGAACTTTAGTCTCGCTTCTCAAATGAATCACCCTGCTTGAAGCACTTATCTTACTTTTGGGAATCTAATATGTTGTCTACTTGCTGTCTGATGCTTAAGGATTGTATCTGATAGAACGTAACAAAAGATCGTTATTTTGCTCAGTTTGACTTGCCACTATGTACTAGTGTATCCTTGTTCATATGGTTGTGTGTTTGGTATTCCCAGCCTGTGAGAGCCTTCGTGTTTGAGTTACTTGTATCGTCATATAGGTTGCCTCACCTAGTTTGCATTAGGCTCATCTTTATATTCCGAAAAGCCTAATATTGCAAAGAAAGAATTAAAATTTGTAGAAACCTATTCACCCCCCTCTAGGTTTACCATCTCTGAACTTCCACATTGTGTCCGGCGAGCGGGATCGCTTCGATCCGGCGGCGGGCGACACGCTACTCCTTCGTCGTGCGCTCATGGCCGGCGGCGGTGCAGATGCGGCGGCGTGCGCGTGCGAATTGCTCGCTGGAGTGTGTGCGGGGAGGCGCCGGCGCACGGCGGGGCTAGGGTTACGAGTGAGGGGTTGGACCCCACTCACAGCATCACCCTGTATTTGTAGGGGCCGGCGGGGTGGGTTTGACGGGCCCGTATTCTGTCGACACGGGCCGGCCCGAATACGGGGCCTACTAGACGGTCCGAAATGCCCTCACCTCCTATCCCGCCGGAATTGCACGGGTGCGTGCGTTTTGAGGGGCGTGCTAACACCTCTCTCAAATTCAATTATCGCCGCGCCCCACAACATTTCTTTCCTCATCTTCTTCTCTCCCGACCTCTCCCAATCCACTCGCCGTCGTCACCTCCTTCTCTGGTACACCTGCACGCTGCTCCCCATCGTCGCCTGCCGCATGCTCCACCACCTCTACCCTCATCAACGTAACCACGTTAACCACCGTCCAAGCCCCCCACCGTCTTCTTACCCCACCTCCTCTTGCGCGGCCGCCGGACAAAAAACGTGCTCCAGCGGCTAGACGCAAAACGTCTGCAACGTACGTCCTGACGCAAACGTGGACCAAATATGCGGCAGGAATGCGTCTGCACGGACGCATCCGCGCGTCCTTTTCGTTCGTTTGAGCTGCATGGTCCCTTCTCTCTCGTCTTTCAATGTAGGGTAGGCCCATGTGCTGGTCACTCTCCACCGCACAAATAGAATTTTTCTCTCTCTCCTCCCCTAATCAGTGCATGGCAGGCCCATGTGGTAAAAAAATGTGTCTCTGCCGCTGAAGAAGGGGCAGACGCGTGCGGACATGTGACCACTTTTTATGTCCGTGCCCGACGCAAACGGACATAAAAATGCGTCGCCCCGCTGGAGATGCCCGAATGCGTCTGCGCGGACGCATCCGCGCGTCCGTTTTCGTCCGTTTGGGCTGCATGGTCCCTTCTCTCTACTCCTTTAATGTAGGGTAGACCCGAATACGGGGCCTACTAGACGGTCCGAAATGCCCTCAACCCCTATCCCGCCGGAATTACACGGGTGCGTGCGTTTTGAGGGGCGTGCTAACACCTCTCTCAAATTCAATTATCGCCGCGCCCCACAACATTTCTTTCCTCATCGTCTTCTCTCCCGACCTCTCCCAATCCACTCGCCGTCGTCACCTCCTTCTCTGGTACACCTGCACGCTGCTCCCCATCGCCGCCTGCCGCATGCTCCACCACCTCTACCCTCATCAACGTAACCACGTTAACCACCGTCCAAGCCCCCCACTGTCTTCTTACCCCACCTCCTCTTGCGCGGCCGCCGGACAAAAAACGCGCTCCAGCGGCTAGACGCAAAACGTCCGCAACGTACGTCCTGACGCAAACATGGACCAAATATGCGGCAGGAATGCGTCTGCACGGACGCATCCGCGCGTCCTTTTCGTCCGTTTGGGCTGCATGGTCCCTTCTCTCTCGTCTTTCAATGTAGGGTAGGCCCATGTGCTGGTCACTCTCTGATGTCTACGGGAGCTTCTATTCTTGTAGACAGTGTTGGGCCTCCAAGAGCAGAGGTTTGTAGAACAGTAGCAAGTTTCCCTTAAGTGGATTACCCAAGGTTTATCGAACTCAGGGAGGAAGAGGTCAAAGATATCCCTCTCAAGCAACCCTGTAATCACAAAGCAAGAAGTCTCTTGTGTCCCCAACACACCAAATACACTTGTCGAGTGTATAGGTGTACTAGTTCGGCGAAGAGATAGTGAAATACAAGTAATATGGATGTATATGAGTGGTAATAGCAATCTGAATAAAATATGGCAGCGAGTAAACATGCAACAAAATAGTAAACAAACGGAGATTCGATGCTTGGAAGCAAGGCCTAGGGATCCTCGCTTTCACTAGTGGACACTCTCAACAATGATCACATAATAGGACTACTCTACACCCTTTTGTTGGATGATGAACACATTGCGTAGGATTACACGAACCCTCAATGCCGGAGTTAACAAGCTCCACAACTCAATGTTCATATTTAAATAACCTTAGAGTGTAAGATAGATCAATACGACTAAACCGAGTACTAACATAGCATGCACACTGTCACCTTCATGCTTATGTAGGAGGAATAATACACATCAATACTATCATAGCAATAGTTAACTTCGCAATCTACAAGAGATCATGATCATAGCATAAACCAAGTACTAACACGAGTGCACAAACTGTCACCATTACACCGTGTAGGAGGAATAAAACTACTTTAATAACATCACTAGAGTAGCACATAGATGATATTCAACTAGATCACATAAAGAGAGAGATGAACCACATAGCTACAGCGGAGCCCTCAGCCCCGGGGGTGAATTACTCCCTCCTCATCATGGAGACAAGCGATGGCGGTGAAGATGGCGGTGGAGACGGCGGTGGAGATGACTCCGGGGCAATTCCCCGTCCGGCAGGGTGCCGGAACAGAGACTTCGTCCCCCGAATCTTGATTTCGCGATGGCGGCGGCTCTGGAAGGTTTTCTCGGGTCTCGTCTTCTCCGTCGGTGTTTTTAGGTCAGGGACGATTAAATAGGCGAAGAGATGGAGTCGGAGGGGCCACGGGGTGCCCACACCACAGGGGGGCGCGCCCCCCCTGGGCCGCGCCGGGGTGTGGTGTGGGGCCCCCCTGGCTCCCCTCTCGTCTTTCTCCGGTGCTCTGGAAGCTTCCGGGAATTATAAGGTCCTCGGTCTTGATTTCGTCCGATTCCGAAAATATTTCTTTACTAGGATTTCTGAAACCAAAAACAGCGAGAAAACAGCAACTGGCCTTTCGGCATCTCGTCAATAGGTTAGTTCCGGAAAACGCACGAATATGACATATAATGTGTATAAAACATGTAGATATCATCAATAAAGTAGCATGGAACATAAGAAATTATCGATACGTCGGAGACGTATCAGCATCCCCAAGCTTAGTTCTGCTCGTCCCGAGCAGGTAAAACGATAACAAAGATAATTTCTGAAGTGACATGCCATCATAACCTTGATCATACTATTGTAAAGCACATGAGATGAATGCAGAGATTCGAAGCAATGATGAAGATAGTGAGTAAACAAATGAATCATATAACAAAGACTTTTCATGAATAATACTTTCAAGACAAGCATCAATAAGTCTTGCATAAGAGTTAACTCATAAGCAATAAATTCTTAGTAGAAAGCTTTGAAACAACACAAAGGAAGATATAAGTTTCCGCGGTTGCTTTCAACTTTAACATGTATATCTCATGGATAATTGTCAACACAAAGTAATATAACAAGTGCAATAGGTAAACATGTAAGAATCAATGCACACAATTTACACAAGTGTTTGCTTCTAAGATAGAAAGAATAGGTAAACTGACTCAACAATAAAGTAAAAGAATGGCTCTTCAAAGAGGAAAGCATCGATTGCTATATTTGTGCTAGAGCTTTGATTTTGAAAACATATAGAGAGCATAAACGTAAAGTTTTGAGAGGTGTTTGTTGTTGTCAACGAATGGTAGTGGGCACTCTAACCCCCTGGCCAGACAAACCTTCAAAGAGCGGCTCCCATTTTATTTTATTTTTGGGTGGCACTCCTTCCAACCTTTCTTTCACAAACCATGGCTAACCGAATCCTCGGGTGCCTGCCAACAATCTCATACCATGAAGGAGTGCCTTTTTATTTTAGTTTTATTATGATGACACTCCTCCCCACCTTTGCTTTCTCAAGCCATGGCTAACCGAATCCTTCGGGTGCCGTCCAACAATCACATACCATGGAGGAGTGTCTATTTTTGTTAATTAATTTGGGACTCGGGAATCCCATTGCCAGCTCTTTTTGCAAAATTATTGGATAAGCGGATGAAGCCACTAGTCCATTGGTGAAAGTTGCCCAACAAGATTGAAAGATAAACACCACATACTTCATCATGAGCTATAAGACATTGACACAAATAAGAGGTAATAACTTTTGAATTTGTTTAAAGGTAGCACTCAAGCAATTTACTTTGGAATGGCGGAGAAATACCATGTAGTAGGTAGGTATGGTGGACACAAATGGCATGAATATTGGCTCAAGTATTTGGATGCATGAGAAGTATTCCCTCTCTATACAAGGTTTAGGCTAGCAAGGTTATTTGAAGCAAACTCAAGTATAAAATGGTGCAGCAAGACTCACATATAAACATATTGTAAGCATTATAAGACTTTACATCGTCTCCTTGTTGTTCAAACACCTCAACCAGAAAATATCTAGACTTAGAGAGACCAATCATGCAAACCAAATTTTAACAAGCTCTATGTAATTATTCATTAATGGGTACAAGTTACATGATGCAAGAGCTTAAACAAGATCTATATGAGAACAACAATTGCCAAGTATCACATTATTCAAGACATTATACCAATTACTACATGTAGCATTTCCCGTTTCCAACCATATAACAATTAACGAAGCAGTTTCAACCTTCGCCATGAAAATTAAAAGCTAAGAACACATGTGTTCATACGAACTAGCAGAGCGTGTCTCTCTCTCCCAAACAATCATTTATTCAAACAAAAACAAAAACAAAAACATACAGACGCTCCAAGTAAAGTACATAAGATGTGACCGAATAAAAATATAGTTTCAAGAGAAGGAACCTGATACTTTGTCGATGAAGAAGGGGATGCCTTGGGCATCCCCAAGCTTAGATGCTTGAGTCTTCTTGAAATATGCAGGGATGAACCACCGGGGCATCCCCAAGCTTAGAATTTTCATTCTTCTTGATCGTAGTATATCATCCTCCTCTCTTGACCCTTGAAAACTTCCTTCACACCAAACTTCAAGCAAGCTCATTAGAGGGTTAGTGCGTAATCAAAAATTCACATGTTCAGAGGTGACACAAACATTCTTTTCACTTCTGGACATTGCATAAAGCTACTGGACATTAATGGATCAAAGAAATGAATCCAACATAGCAAAAGAGGCAATGCGAAATAAAAGGCAGAATCTGTCAAAAACAGAACAGTCCGTAAAGACGAATTTAAAGATGGCACCAGACTTGCTCAAATGGAAAAACTCAAAATTAATGAAAGTTGCGTACATATCTGAGGATCACGCTCGTAAATTGGCAGATTTTTTCGAATTTTCTACAGAGGCCTGTGCCCAGATTCGTGACGGACAGCAATGCTGTTTCTGCGCAGCGATCCCAAATATAACATCAACTATAACATAGAAACTTTACTTGGCACAAAAACATGATAAGGAGAGGTTGCTACAGTAGTAAACAACTTCCAAGACTCAAATATAAAACAAAGTACTGTAGCAAAATAACACATGGGTTATCTCCCAAGAAGTTCTTTCTTTATAGCCATTAAGATGGGCTCAAGCAATTTTGGTGATGCACCCGCAAGAAATAGTATTTGAAGCAAAAGAGAGCTTCAAGAGGCAATTCAAAACACATTTAAGCCTAACATGCTTCCTATGCAGAAGAATCTTATACACAAATGAATTCATGAAGAGCAAAGTGACAAGCATAAGAGGATAAAACACGAGTAACTTCAAGATTCTCAACATGAAGAGGGGAAACTTAATATTATTAAGATGCATATAACCATATTTCCCTCTCTCATAATAACTTTCAGTAGCATCATTGATGAAATCCACAATATACCCATCACTTAAAACATTCTTATTATGGTTCATATGCATAGAAATATCATTAATTTTGGCATAAGAAGAGTTATTCTCATTAATAGTAATTGGAGCAAGATTATTATCAAGAATTTGAACATGGTAAACAAGTTGCATATTAAAAGAATTGTTTTTGGTAATCCAATCATGACTATGACAAGTTTCATAAGGATAGTTATAACCTATATCATAGCATTCTTTATAATAATCATCAAAGATCGGAGGCACAGTGTCATCATAAGAAATAGAATAGTTATCTTTCACAGGCGGTTTATCTATGACCATACCATCATTGTTATTAGAAGGAGATGTATCAAGAACATAATGACCAGTAGCAAAAGGATTTTGAAACACCTCTTCCCCAAGCTTAGAGCTTTCTATATCATTATGGGAGGAAGCATGGATAGCACTGACACTATGGCAATTATTATCATTTTCAGAATTAGTTTCCCAGAGATTTGTAATATCAAAAGTAGTATGCTCATTCAAATCATGATCGCTAATGTATGTAAAGGGCATAGGAAGATCATCGTATTCAGATTCATTATCACAATAATCATTAGGAGCAACATACTTACGGTTACCTAGCGTTATCTCATTCACGCGGGGATACGCCGTTACCTCTTTCTTTTTATTCTCCTTCTTCTTCTTCTTATTCGTTCCCTTCTTCTTCTTCTTCTTCTTCTCTTCTTCCCTCTCCTCGCTCCATTCCTTAGGAGGAAGAGGCTTGAAGGGTGGCTTGTCCGCATAACCTGATTTACTTTTAGAAACAATAGAAGAAACTTGGGAGGATCCCTCCTTTTCATTAATTAATTGAAAACACACAGCGGTCCTATCATATTTTGGCAAGGTGTCATCTTCTAAAATATTCTGTATGTAAGTATTTGTATGGCAATTATTAATGCGGTAAGAAAAACACCCATGCGGGACATCATCAATATCAAGATCGTTAATATTTAACAAAGAAATTTTTCTTGATAACTCTTCACACTTCAAAAATAAGGTAAGTTCATCATGCTGATTAGGAATAATTTCATCATCACAATACAAATTTGCAGCACTCATGGGGTTCGAATTATCATTGGAGGAGCATTGAAAATTAAAATGACCAACTCTATGGCAAAGTTCACAAATAAAAGGATAGAGGGCACACACTTTTTCTCCAAGATCATCTAGAGCTCTAGACCACTTTCTAGTTTTTTCATTTCTGTGATGGATACAATATTCATCTTCTATTTGATTAATTCCAAAAGGTCTATGTATTCCACAAAAATTAACATGCTTATAGGAAATAGCATTCTTAGGAGTTTGAGCACGCTTATTGCAATCATTAACAACAATTTCATTCTTCATGCAAGCGTCTTTAAAAGGTTCATGATACTTATCAAAATTCTTCCTAGGCAATTCAATGTGAGAAGCAAAAGCTTTATAAAGATTTGCAGCAACTTGAGAGTCAAGACCATAAGTAGCACTCATATTTCGAAATTTACCACTATCCATGAAAGTTTCAATGCATTCATAATCATAATTTATACCGACTCTTTACCTTTGTCGTTCTCCCAATCTTCAGCGTTCTCCTTAATCCGATCAAGAAGGTCCCTTTTAAACTCTTCTTTATTGCTCGTGAATGATCCAGAACAAGTAGTATCCAGCAAGGTCTTATCTTGAAAAGAAAGTCTTGCATAGAAATTATCAATGATGATATTACCCGGAAGCTCATGATTGGGGCATTTGAGCATTAAAGTCTTCAATCTCTCCCATGCTTGGGCAATACTCTCTCCATCATGAGGCCAAAAATTATATATATGGTTTCGATCTTTGTGAATTTCACTTGGAGGATAGAACTTGGAATAAAATAGAGGCACAATATCCTTCCAATCAAGAGAGCGCCCGTCCTTCAATAGTTTATACCAATGCGCCGCTTCACCAGATAGCGACATGACAAATAATTTCTTTCTAACTTCATCCATTGAAATACCTGCACACTTGAATAACCCGCATAATTCATGCAAAAACAGTAAATGATTCCTAGGATGGACAGTTCCATCCCCTTCATAGCGGTTATCCATAACACGTTCAATAATTTCCATAGGTATTTTATACGGAATACTTTCAGCGGGTGGATTTAAAATATCAGAAGCATCATTAGAGTTATCGCATATGGGAGATAAAGCATCATCAGAGCAAAATATTTCTTCTAAAGCGGAGGAGCAAAAAAGATTATTTTTATGTAAACTAGCTTCCCCAAGCTTAGAATTTTCCATAGCATTAGCAACAATAGTGTTCAAAGCATTCATATTAATATGTTCCATGGGTTTTTTAATTTTCGCATCAAACCATCCATGTCTTAAATCAGGAAATAGAATAAGAAGCTCTTTGTTGTCCATTATGCCTAACTAGTGTAAACAAGAAACCAAATGTCGCAATTGCAGAGTCTAAAGGAAATAGCTTCGAGCACACACACAATGGCGCCAGAAAAGTACTGTTACCTGGAACCGGAGTATGAGTGCCTTTTACCTTTCCTCCCCGGCAACGGCGCCAGAAAAGTGCTTGACGTCTACGGGAGCTTCTATTCTTGTAGACAGTGTTGGGCCTCCAAGAGCAGAGGTTTGTAGAACAGTAGCAAGTTTCCCTTAAGTGGATTACCCAAGGTTTATCGAACTCAGGGAGGAAGAGGTCAAAGATATCCCTCTCAAGCAACCCTGTAATCACAAAGCAAGAAGTCTCTTGTGTCCCCAACACACCAAATACACTTGTCAGGTGTATAGGTGTACTAGTTCGGCGAAGAGATAGTGAAATACAAGTAATATGGATGTATATGAGTGGTAATAGCAATCTGAATAAAATATGGCAGCGAGTAAACATGCAACAAAATAGTAAACAAACGGAGATTCGATGCTTGGAAGCAAGGCCTAGGGATCCTACTTTCACTAGTGGACACTCTCAACAATGATCACATAATAGGACTACTCTACACCCTTTTGTTGGATGATGAACACATTGCGTAGGATTACACGAACCCTCAATGCCGGAGTTAACAAGCTCCACAATTCAATGTTCATATTTAAATAACCTTAGAGTGTAAGATAGATCAATACGACTAAACCGAGTACTAACATAGCATGCACACTGTCACCTTCATGCTTATGTAGGAGGAATAATACACATCAATACTATCATAGCAATAGTTAACTTCGCAATCTACAAGAGATCATGATCATAGCATAAACCAAGTACTAACACGAGTGCACAAACTGTCACCATTACACCGTGTAGGAGGAATAAAACTACTTTAATAACATCACTAGAGTAGCACATAGATGATATTCAACTAGATCACATAAAGAGAGAGATGAACCACATAGCTACGGCGGAGCCCTCAGCCCGGGGGTGAATTACTCCCTCCTCATCATGGAGACAGCGATGGCGGTGAAGATGGCGGTGGAGACGGCGGTGGAGATGACTCCGGGGGCAATTCCCCGTCCGGCAGGGTGCCGGAACAGAGACTTCTGTCCCCCGAATCTTGATTTCGCGATGGCGGCGGCTCTGGAAGGTTTTCTCGGGTCTCGTCTTCTCCGTCGGTGTTTTTAGGTCAGGGACGGTTAAATAGGAGAAGAGATGGAGTCGGAGGGGCCACGGGGTGCCCACACCACAGGGGGGCGCCCCCCCCTGGGCCGCGCCGGGGTGTGGTGTGGGGCCCCCCTGGCTCCCCTCTCGTCTTTCTCCGGTGCTCTGGAAGCTTCCGGGAATTATAAGGTCCTCGGTCTTGATTTCGTCCGATTCCGAAAATATTTCTTTACTAGGATTTCTGAAACCAAAAACAGCAGAAAACAGCAACTGGCCTTTCGGCATCTCGTCAATAGGTTAGTTCCGGAAAACGCACGAATATGACATATAATGTGTATAAAACATGTAGATATCATCAATAAAGTAGCATGGAACATAAGAAATTATCGATACGTCGGAGACGTATCACTCTCCACCACACAAATAAATTTTTTCTCTCTCTCTCCTCCCCTAATCAGTGCATGGCAGGCCCATGTGGTCAAAAAAATGTGTCTCTGCCGCTGAAGAAGGGGCAGACGCGTGCGGACATGTGACCACTTTTTATGTCCGTGCCCGACGCAAACGGACATAAAAATGCGTCGCCCCGCTGGAGATGCCCGAATGCGTCTGCGCGGACGCATCCGCGCGTCCGTTTTCGTCCGTTTGGGCTGCATGGTCCCTTCTCTCTACTCCTTTAATGTAGGGTAGACCCGAATACGGGGCCTACTAGACGGTCCGAAATGCCCTCACCCCCTATCCCGCCGGAATTACACGGGTGCGTGCGTTTTGAGGGGCGTGCTAACACCTCTCTCAAATTCAATTATCGCCGCGCCCCACAACATTTCTTTCCTCATCGTCTTCTCTCCCGACCTCTCCCAATCTACTCGCCGTTGTCACCTCCTTCTCTGGTACACCTGCACGCTGCTCCCCATCGCCGCCTGCCGCATGCTCGACCACCTCTACCCTCATCGACGTAACCACGTTAACCACCGTCCAAGCCCCCCACTGTCTTCTTACCCCACCTCCTCTTGCGCGGCCGCCGGATAAAAAGTGCGGTCCAGCGGCTAGACGCAAAACGTCCGCAACGTACGTCCTGACGCAAACGTGGACCAAATATGCGGCAGGAATGCGTCTGCGCGGACGCATCCGCGCGTCCGTTTTCGTCCGTTTGGGCTGCATGGTCCCTTCTCTCTACTCCTTTAATGTAGGGTAGACCCGAATACGGGGCCTACTAGACGGTCTGAAATACCCTCACCCCCTATCCCGCCGAAATTACACGGGTGCGTGCGTTTTGAGGGGCGTGCTAACACCTCTCTCAAATTCAATTATCGCCGCGCCCCACAACATTTCTTTCCTCATCGTCTTCTCTCCCGACCTCTCCCAATCCACTCGCCGTCGTCACCTCCTTCTCTGGTACACCTGCACGCTGCTCCCCATCGCCGCCTGCCGCATGCTCCACCACCTCTACCCTCATCGACGTAACCACGTTAACCACCGTCCAAGCCCCCCACTGTCTTCTTACCCCACCTACTCTTGCGCGGCCGCCGGACAAAAAACGCGCTCCAGCGGCTAGACGCAAAACGTCCGCAACGTACGTCCTGACGCAAACGTGGACCAAATATGCGGCAGGAATGCGTCTGCACGGACGCATCCGCGCGTCCTTTTCGTCCGTTTGGGCTGCATGGTCCCTTCTCTCTCGTCTTTCAATGTAGGGTAGGCCCATGTGCTGGTCACTCTCCACCACACAAATAAAAATGTTCTCTCTCTCTCCTCCCCTAATCAGTGCATGGCAGGCCCATGTGGTCAAAAAAATGTGTCTCTGCCGCTGAAGAAGGGGCAGACGCGTGCGGACATGTGACCACTTTTTATGTCCGTGCCCGACGCAAACGGACATAAAAATGCGTCGCCCCGCTGGAGATGCCCGAATGCGTCTGCGCGGACGCATCCGCGCGTCCGTTTTCGTCCGTTTGGGCTGCATGGTCCCTTCTCTCTACTCCTTTAATGTAGGGTAGACCCGAATACGGGGCCTACTAGACGGTCCGAAATGCCCTCACCCCCTATCCCGCCGGAATTACACGGGTGCGTGCGTTTTGAGGGGCGTGCTAACACCTCTCTCAAATTCAATTATCGCCGCGCCCCACAACATTTCTTTCCTCATCGTCATCTCTCCCGACCTCTCCCAATCCACTCGCCGTTGTCACCTCCTTCTCTGGTACACCTGCACGCTGCTCCCCATCGCCGCCTGCCGCATGCTCGACCACCTCTACCCTCATCGACGTAACCACGTTAACCACCGTCCAAGCCCCCCACTGTCTTCTTACCCCACCTCCTCTTGCGCGGCCGCCGGACAAAAAACGCGCTCCAGCGGCTAGACGCAAAACGTCCGCAACGTACGTCCTGACGCAAACATGGACCAAATATGCGGCAGGAATGCGTCTGCACGGACGCATCCGCGCGTCCTTTTCGTCCGTTTGGGCTGCATGGTCCCTTCTCTCTCGTCTTTCAATGTAGGGTAGGCCCATGTGTTGGTCACTCTCCACCACACAAATAGAATTTTTCTCTCTCTCCTCCCCTAATCAGTGCATGGCATGCCCATGTGGTCAAAAAAATGTGTCTCTGCCGCTGAAGAAGGGGCAGACGCGTGCGGACATGTGACCACTTTTTATGTCCGTGCCCGACGCAAACGGACATAAAAATGCGCCGCCCCGCTGGAGATGCCCGAATGCGTCTGCGCGGACGCATCCGGGCGTCCGTTTTCGTCCGTTTGGGCTGCATGGTCCCTTCTCTCTACTCCTTTAATGTAGGGTAGACCCGAATACGGGGCCTACTAGACGGTCCGAAATGCCCTCACCCCCTATCCCGCCGGAATTACACGGGTGCGTGCGTTTTGAGGGGCGTGCTAACACCTCTCTCAAATTCAATTATCGCCGCGCCCCACAAAATTTCTTTCCTCATCGTCTTCTCTCCCGACCTCTCCCAATCCACTCGCCGTCGTCACCTCCTTCTCTGGTACACCTGCACGCTGCTCCCCATCGCCGCCTGCCGCATGCTCCACCACCTCTACCCTCATCGACGTAACCACGTTAACCACCGTCCAAGCCCCCCACTGTCTTCTTACCCCACCTCCTCTTGCGCGGCCGCCGGACAAAAACACGCTCCAGCGGCTAGACGCAAAACGTCCGCAACGTACGTCCTGACGCAAACGTGGACCAAATATGCGGCAGGAATGCGTCTGCACGGATGCATCCGCGCGTCCTTTTCGTCCGTTTGGGCTGCATGGTCCCTTCTCTCTCGTCTTTCAATGTAGGGTAGGCCCATGTGCTGGTCACTCTCCACCACACAAATAGAATTTTTCTCTCTCTCCTCCCCTAATCAGTGCATGGCATGCCCATGTGGTCAAAAAATGTGTCTCTGCCGCTGAAGAAGGGGCAGACGCGTTGATGACCCACAAGTATAGGGGATCGCAACAGTCTTCGAGGGAAGTATTACCCAATTTATTGATTCGACACAAGGGGAGACAAAGAATACTTGTAAGCCTTAACAGCGGAGTTGTCAATTCAGCTGCACCTGGAAAAAACTTGCTCGCAAGAGTTTATCGATAGCAACAGTTTTATGGCAGTAGGAATAGTGAAATAGCAGCAGCGGTGAAATAAAGACAGCAGTAGTGATTATAGTAAACAGCAGGATTAAAATACTGTAGGCACAGGGACGGATTTAACGGGCGTTGCATGGATGAGAGAAACTCATGTAACAATCAAAGCAGGGGCATTTGCAGATAATAATAAAACGGTATCCAAGTACTAATCAATCAATAGGCATGTGTTCCATATTTAGTCGTACGTGCTCGCAATGAGAAACTTGCACAACATCTTCTGTCCTACCAGCCGGTGGCAGCCGGGCCTCTAGGGAAACTATCTGGATATTAAGGTACTCCTTTTAATAGAGTACCGGAGCAAAGCATTAACACTCCGTGAACACATGTGATCCTCACATCACTACCATCCCCTCCGGTTGTCCCGATTCTTGTCACTTCGGGGCCATTGGTTCCGGACAGCGACATGTGTATACAACTTGCAGGTAAGATCATAAACAACGAATATCTTCATGAATCAATAACATGTTCAGATCTGAGATCATGGCACTCGGGCCCTAGTGACAAGCATTAAGCATAACAAGTTGCAACAATATCATAAAAGTGACATCTACGGATACTAGGCACTATGCCCTAACAATCTTATGACTATTACATGACCAATCTCATCCAATCCCTACCATCCCCTTCAGCCTACAGCGGGGGAATTACTCACACATGGATGGGGGAAACATGGCTGGTCGATGGAGAGGCGTTGGCGGTGATGGCGGTGAAGATCTCCTCCAATTCCCCGTCCCGGCGGAGTGCCAGAACGGAGACTTCGGCTCCCGCGACGGAGTTTCGCGATGTGGCGGCTCTGCGGAGGGTTTCGGCGACTTCGACTTCTCTCTGTGCGTTTTCAGGTCGAAACCAATAAGTAGTCCGAAGGGGGGCGTCGGAGGCCGGCCGAGGGGGCCACACCACATGGTCGCGCGGCCCCCCCCCCTGGGCCGCGCCGCCATGTGGTGTGGGGCCCTCGGGCCTCCACCTCTCTCGCCCTTCTGGCTCCGCCAATATTTTGGTAAAATAGGGCCTTCTGCATAAATTCCGAGGATTTTCCCGAAAGTTGGATTTCTGCACAAAAACGAGACACCAGAGCAGTTCTGCTGAAAACAGCGTTAGTCCGTGTTAGTTGTATCCAAAATACACAAATTAGAGGCAAAACAATAGCAAAAGTGTTCGGGAAAGTAGATACGTTTTGGACGTATCACGCGTGCGGACATGTGACCACTTTTTATGTCCGTGCCCGACGCAAACGGACATAAAAATGCGTCGCCCGCCGGAGATGCCCGAATGCGTCTGCGCGGACGCATCCGCGCGTCCGTTTTCGTCCGTTTGGGCTGCATGGTCCCTTCTCTCTACTCCTTTAATGTAGGGTAGACCCGAATACGGGGCCTACTAGACGGTCCGAAATGCCCTCACCCCCTATCCCGCCGGAATTACACGGGTGCGTGCGTTTTGAGGGGCGTGCTAACACCTCTCTCAAATTCAATTATCGCCGCGCCCCACAACATTTCTTTCCTCATCGTCTTCTCTCCCGACCTCTCCCAATCCACTCGCCGTCGTCACCTCCTTCTCTGGTACACCTGCACGCCGCTCCCCATCGCCGCCCGCCGCATGCTCCACCACCTCTACCCTCATCCACGTAACCACGTTAACCACCGTCCAAGCCCCCCACCTGTCTTCTTACCCCACCTCCTCTTGCGCGGCCGCCGGACAAAAACGCGCTCCGGCCGGCTAGACGCAAAACGTCCGCAACGTACGTCCCGACGCAAACGTGGACCAAATATGCGGCAGGAATGCGTCTGCACGGACGCATCCGCGCGTCCTTTTCGTCCGTTTGGGCTGCATGGTCCCTTCTCTCTCGTCTTTCAATGTAGGGTAGGCCCATGTGCTGGTCACTCTCCACCACACAAATAAAAATTTTCTCTCTCTCCTCCCCTAATCAGTGCATGGCAGGCCCATGTGGTCAAAAAATGTGTCTCTGCCGCTGAAGAAGGGGCAGACGCGTGCGGACATGTGACCACTTTTTATGTCCGTGCCCGACGCAAACGGACATAAAAATGCCCCGCCCCGCTGGAGATTCCCGAATGCGTCTGCGCGGACGCATCCGGGCGTCCGTTTTCGTCCGTTTGGGCTGCATGGTCCCTTCTCTCTACTCCTTTAATGTAGGGTAGACCCGAATACGGGGCCTACTAGACGGTCCGAAATGCCCTCACCCCCTATCCCGCCGGAATTACACGGGTGCGTGCGTTTTGAGGGGCGTGCTAACACCTCTCTCAAATTCAATTATCGCCGCGCCCCACAACATTTCTTTCCTCATCGTCTTCTCTCCCGACCTCTCCCAATCCACTCGCCGTCGTCACCTCCTTCTCTGGTACACCTGCACGCTGCTCCCCATCGCCGCCCGCCGCATGCTCCACCACCTCTACCCTCATCGACGTAACCACGTTAACCACCGTCCAAGCCCCCCACCGTCTTCTTACCCCACCTCCTCTTGCGCGGCCGCCGGACAAAAACGCGCTCCAGCGGCTAGACGCAAAACGTCCGCAACGTACGTCCTGACGCAAACGTGGACCAAATATGCGGCAGGAATGCGTCTGCACGGACGCATCCGCGCGTCCTTTTCGTCCGTTTGGGCTGCATGGTCCCTTCTCTCTCGTCTTTCAATGTAGGGTAGGCCCATGTGTTGGTCACTCTCCACCACACAAATAGAATTTTTCTCTCTCTCCTCCCCTAATCAGTGCATGGCATGCCCATGTGGTCAAAAAAATGTGTCTCTGCCGCTGAAGAAGGGGCAGACGCGTGCGGACATGTGACCACTTTTTATGTCCGTGCCCGACGCAAACGGACATAAAAATGCGCCGCCCCGCTGGAGATGCCCGAATGCGTCTGCGCGGACGCATCCGGGCGTCCGTTTTCGTCCGTTTGGGCTGCATGGTCCCTTCTCTCTACTCCTTTAATGTAGGGTAGACCCGAATACGGGGCCTACTAGACGGTCCGAAATGCCCTCACCCCCTATCCCGCCGGAATTACACGGGTGCGTGCGTTTTGAGGGGCGTGCTAACACCTCTCTCAAATTCAATTATCGCCGCGCCCCACAAAATTTCTTTCCTCATCGTCTTCTCTCCCGACCTCTCCCAATCCACTCGCCGTCGTCACCTCCTTCTCCGGTACACCCGCACGCTGCTCCCCATCGCCGCCTGCCGCATGCTCCACCACCTCTACCCTCATCGACGTAACCACGTTAACCACCGTCCAAGCCCCCCACTGTCTTCTTACCCCACCTCCTCTTGCGCGGCCGCCGGACAAAAAACACGCTCCAGCGGCTAGACGCAAAACGTCCGCAACGTACGTCCTGACGCAAACGTGGACCAAATATGCGGCAGGAATGCGTCTGCACGGATGCATCCGCGCGTCCTTTTCGTCCGTTTGGGCTGCATGGTCCCTTCTCTCTCGTCTTTCAATGTAGGGTAGGCCCATGTGCTGGTCACTCTCCACCACACAAATAGAATTTTTCTCTCTCTCCTCCCCTAATCAGTGCATGGCATGCCCATGTGGTCAAAAAATGTGTCTCTGCCGCTGAAGAAGGGGCGGACGCGTTGATGACCCACAAGTATAGGGGATCGCAACAGTCTTCGAGGGAAGTATTACCCAATTTATTGATTCGACACAAGGGGAGACAAAGAATACTTGTAAGCCTTAACAGCGGAGTTGTCAATTCAGCTGCACCTGGAAACAAACTTGCTCGCAAGAGTTTATCAGTAGCAACAGTTTTATGGCAGTAGGAATAGTGAAATAGCAGCAGCGGTGAAATAAAGACAGCAGTAGTGATTATAGTAAACAGCAGGATTAAAATACTGTAGGCACAGGGACGGATTTAACGGGCGTTGCATGGATGAGAGAAACTCATGTAACAATCAAAGCGAGGGCATTTGCGGATAATAATAAAACGGTATCCAAGTACTAATCAATCAATAGGCATGTGTTCCATATTTAGTCGTACGTGCTCGCAATGAGAAACTTGCACAACATCTTTCGTCCTACCAGCCGGTGGCAGCCGGGCCTCTAGGGAAACTATCGGATATTAAGGTACTCCTTTTAATAGAGTACCGGAGCAAAGCATTAACACTCCGTGAACACATGTGATCCTCACATCACTACCATCCCCTCCGGTTGTCCCGATTCTTGTCACTTCGGGGCCATTGGTTCCGGACAGCGACATGTGTATACAACTTGCAGGTAAGATCATAAACAACGAATATCTTCATGAATCAATAACATGTTCAGATCTGAGATCATGGCACTCGGGCCCTAGTGACAAGCATTAAGCATAACAAGTTGCAACAATATCATAAAAGTGACATCTACGGATACTAGGCACTATGCCCTAACAATCTTATGACTATTACATGACCAATCTCATCCAATCCCTACCATCCCCTTCAGCCTACAGCGGGGGAATTACTCACACATGGATGGGGGAAACATGGCTGGTCGATGGAGAGGCGTTGGCGGTGATGGCGGTGAAGATCTCCTCCAATTCCCCGTCCCGGCGGAGTGCCGAACGGAGACTTCGGCTCCCGCGACGGAGTTTCGCGATGTGGCGGCTCTCCGGAGGGTTTCGGCGACTTCGACTTCTCTCCGTGCGTTTTCAGGTCGAAACCAATAAGTAGTCCGAAGGGGGCGTCGGAGGCCGGCCGAGGGGCCACACCACATGGCCGCGCGGCCCCCCCGGGCCGCGCCGCCATGTGGTGTGCGGCCCTCGGGCCTCCACCTCTCTCGCCCTTCGGCTCCGCCAATATTTTGGTAAAATAGGGCCTTCTCGCATAAATTCCGAGGATTTTCCCGAAAGTTGGATTTCTGCACAAAAACGAGACACCGAGAGCAGCTTCCGCTGAAAACAGCGTTAGTCCGTGTTAGTTGTATCCAAAATACACAAATTAGAGGCAAAACAATAGCAAAAGTGTTCGGGAAAGTAGATACGTTTTGGACGTATCACGCGTGCGGACATGTGACCACTTTTTATGTCCGTGCCCGACGCAAACGGACATAAAAATGCGTCGCCCCGCTGGAGATGCCCGAATGCGTCTGCGCGGACGCATCCGCGCGTCCGTTTTCGTCCGTTTGGGCTGCATGGTCCCTTCTCTCTACTCCTTTAATGTAGGGTAGACCCGAATACGGGGCCTACTAGACGGTCCGAAATGCCCTCACCCCCTATCCCGCCGGAATTACACGGGTGCGTGCGTTTTGAGGGGCGTGCTAACACCTCTCTCAAATTCAATTATCGCCGCGCCCCACAACATTTCTTTCCTCATCGTCTTCTCTCCCGACCTCTCCCAATCCACTCGCCGTCGTCACCTCCTTCTCTGGTACACCTGCACGCTGCTCCCCATCGCCGCCTGCCGCATGCTCCACCACCTCTACCCTCATCGACGTAACCACGTTAACCACCGTCCAAGCCCCCCACCTGTCTTCTTACCCCACCTCCTCTTGCGCGGCCGCCGGACAAAAACGCGCTCCGGCGGCTAGACGCAAAACGTCCACAACGTACGTCCCGACGCAAACGTGGACCAAATATGCGGCAGGAATGCGTTCGCACGGACGCATCCGCGCGTCCTTTTCGTCCGTTTGGGCTGCATGGTCCCTTCTCTCTCGTCTTTCAATGTAGGGTAGGCCCATGTGCTGGTCACTCTCCACCACACAAATAAAATTTTTCTCTCTCTCCTCCCTAATCGGTGCATGGCAGGCCCATGTGGTCAAAAAAAGTGTCTCGCCGCTGAAGAAGGGGCAGACGCGTGCGGACATGTGACCACTTTTTATGTCCGTGCCCGACGCAAACGGACATAAAAATGCCCCGCCCCGCTGGAGATTCCCGAATGCGTCTGCGCGGACGCATCCGGGCGTCCGTTTTCGTCCGTTTGGGCTGCATGGTCCCTTCTCTCTACTCCTTTAATGTAGGGTAGACCCGAATACGGGGCCTACTAGACGGTCCGAAATGCCCTCACCCCCTATCCCGCCGGAATTACACGGGTGCGTGCGTTTTGAGGGGCGTGCTAACACCTCTCTCAAATTCAATTATCGCCGCGCCCCACAACATTTCTTTCCTCATCGTCTTCTCTCCCGACCTCTCCCAATCCACTCGCCGTCGTCACCTCCTTCTCTCGGTACACCCGCACGCTGCTCCCCATCGCCGCCCGCCGCATGCTCCACCACCTCTACCCTCATCGACGTAACCACGTTAACCACCGTCCAAGCCCCCCACTGTCTTCTTACCCCACCTCCTCTTGCGCGGCCGCCGGACAAAAAACGCGCTCCAGCGGCTAGACGCAAAACATCCGCAACGTACGTCCTGACGCAAACGTGGACCAAATATGCGGCAGGAATGCGTCTGCACGGATGCATCCGCGCGTCCTTTTCGTCCGTTTGGGCTGCATGGTCCCTTCTCTCTCGTCTTTCAATGTAGGGTAGGCCCATGTGCTGGTCACTCTCCACCACACAAATAGAATTTTTCTCTCTCTCCTCCCCTAATCAGTGCATGGCATGCCCATGTGGTCAAAAAATGTGTCTCTCGCCGTCGAAGAAGGGGCGGACGCGTTGATGACCCACAAGTATAGGGGATCGCAACGATCTTCGAGGGAAGTATTACCCAATTTATTGATTCGACACAAGGGGAGACAAAGAATACTTGTAAGCCTTAACGACGGAGTTGTCAATTCAGCCGCACTGGAAACGAGACTTGCTCGCAAGAGTTTATCGAGTAGCAACAGCTTTATGGCAGTAGGAATAGTGAAATAGCAGCATCGGTGAAATAAAGACAGCAGTAGTGATTATAGTAAACAGCAGGATTAAAATACTGTAGGCACAGGGACGGATTTAACGGGCGTTGCATGGATGAGAGAAACTCATGTAACAATCAAAGCAGGGGCATTTGCGGATAATAATAAAACGGTATCCAAGTACTAATCAATCAATAGGCATGTGTTCCATATTTAGTCGTACGTGCTCGCAATGAGAAACTTGCACAACATCTTCTCGTCCTACCAGCCGGTGGCAGCCGGGCCTCTAGGGAAACTACTCGGATATTAAGGTACTCCTTTTAATAGAGTACCGGAGCAAAGCATTAACACTCCGTGAACACATGTGATCCTCACATCACTACCATCCCCTCCGGTTGTCCCGATTCTTGTCACTTCGGGGCCATTGGTTCCGGACAGCGACATGTGTATACAACTTGCGGGTAAGATCATAAACAACGAATATCTTCATGAATCAATAACATGTTCAGATCTGAGATCATGGCACTCGGGCCCTAGTGACAAGCATTAAGCATAACAAGTTGCAACAATATCATAAAAGTGACATCTACGGATACTAGGCACTATGCCCTAACAATCTTATGACTATTACATGACCAATCTCATCCAATCCCTACCATCCCCTTCAGCCTACAGCGGGGGAATTACTCACACATGGATGGGGGAAACATGGCTGGTCGATGGAGAGGCGTTGGCGGTGATGGCGGTGAAGATCTCCTCCAATTCCCCGTCCCGGCGGAGTGCCAGAACGGAGACTTCGGCTCCCGCGACGGAGTTTCGCGATGTGGCGGCTCTCCGGAGGGTTTCGGCGACTTCGACTTCTCTCCGTGCGTTTTTAGGTCGAAACCAATAAGTAGTCCGAAGGGGGCGTCGGAGGCCGGCCGAGGGGGCCACACCACATGGCCGCGCGGGCCCCCCCTGGGCCGCGCCGCCATGTGGTGTGGGGCCCTCGGGCCTCCACCTCTCTCGCCCTTCTGGCTCCGCCAATATTTTGGTAAAATAGGGCCTTCTGCATAAATTCCGAGGATTTTCCCGAAAGTTGGATTTCTGCACAAAAACGAGACACCAGAGCAATTCTGCTGAAAACAGCGTTAGTCCGTGTTAGTTGTATCCAAAATACACAAATTAGAGGCAAAACAATATAAAAAGTGTTCGGGAAAGTAGATACGTTTTGGACGTATCAACTCCCCCCAAGCTTAGCTTATTGCTTGTCCTCAAGCAATTCAGTTAACAACTGAGCGATAAAAGAACTTTCACGAACACATTTGCTCATATGATGTATATATTCTCATGCTATGGCTAATACTTAAACAGTTCATAATGAGATACATGCAAATAAGATCATTCAACAGCTATGTCAATCATGGAGAGGTACCAACAATTAATAATAAGCACCATGAATCATGTATATAAGCAGGATTGCAATGTTCATAAGAGAATATGATAAAGTGGTATCTCGCTTGCTCGTATTTGATCGGCAAAACATAAATGCCGAGGCACCTCTTGAGTTCATAGAAAGACTAGAAGTAGTGATTGTCAAAGATAAAAGCATCAAAGTTATACCACAATCAATCATATTTTGAGACAAGCATATTATACTAAGAATGACGAGTTGTGCTCTCAAGATAGTGCTCAAAGAAAGAATGGAGACACAACATAAAAGTAAAAGATTGACCCTTCGCAGAGGGAAGCAGGGATTAACATGCGCTAGAGCTTTTCATTTGTAAAACAGGAGTAAAATTATTTTGAGAGGTGTTTGTTGTTGTCAACGAATGGTAATGGGTACACTAACTACCTCATCAACCGGACTCACAAGAGCGGCTCCCATTTTATTTATTTTTGATTGGCACTCCTTCCAACCTTTCTTTCACAAACCATGGCTAACCGAATCCTCGGGTGCCTGCCAACAGTCTCATACCATGAAGGAGTGCCTTTTCATTTAAATTTTATTATGATGATGACACTCCCCCCAACCTTTGCTTACACAAGTCATGGCTAACCGAATCCTTCGGGTGCCGTCCAACAATCACAAACCATGGAGGAGTGTCTATTTAAGTTGATTAATTCGGGACTGGGAATCCCATTGCCAGCTCTTTTTGCAAAATTATTGGATAAGCGGATGTGCCACTAGTCCATATGAGAGTCCGTCAAAAGTAAATGACAAGGTTGAAAGCTAAACACCACATACTTCCTCATGAGCTATGAAACATTAACACAAATTGAGAAGCATTTTGAAAGTTTTAAAGGTAGCGCATGAGAATTTACTTGGAATGGTTTGAAATGCCATGCATAGGTATTTATGGTGGACACTTTTGGAACAACTTGGTTTTCAGGTGTTTGGAAGCACGAGCGGCGTTCCCGCTCAGTACAAGTGAAGGCTAGCAAAAGACTAGGGAGCGACAAATCAAGAGAGCAATAACTGTCATAATCATGCTTGCGGCAAAATAAATTAACGGAGGCATAAAAGTGATACAAGAACTCTGAAGAAATATAAATCATCGAGGCTTAATTGACTTTTTGTTCAGTCATATGCATGCGTGAGCATGTGCCAAGTCGATATAAATGAATTATTCAGAGGAGAATACCACAATGCCATACTTAGTTATGAATAAAACAATGCAAGCAAACATCCATGACATGCTACTCATATTAATAAATTGGAGCTGAACATGAGAGATCATGAACTACTAGACTTTCTCAAATAACATATACCTCACATGAACCAACTAAGCATGCTCATATGGATGAGTATATGTACAAAAATGAAAACAAATAAAGTTCATACCAGCCTCTCACCACAATCAGATTGTCGTAGATCGTCATTATTGCCTTTTCACTTGTGTAGCTTGGATAATATGAAATGAAAACCACGCTCCAGCCACCGAAGACCATTGAACTCATGATGAACTTTACAAACCAAAGAAGAACAGCAAATATTTTTGGTGTTTTCGAATTAGAAACAAGAACAAAAGAAAACAAGCAAACAAAGCAAAATCTTTTGGGTTTTCTCATAGCAAACCAACGATAGCAAATAAAATAAACTAAGAGCAAAGAACCAAATAAACAAATGGTGAAGAGAAACAACAGAAATATTTTTGGTCTTTTTGTGTTTTAGGAAAGAAACAAGGCGAAAAACAAAAGAATGCAAACTAACAGAAACACAGAAAAGCAGGATGACAGAAATCTGCCAAATCCTGACAGCAGTACAGAAATCGAAATTAAAAAAAATCTTCCATTGCTCAGATCAAAAAGTGTTCAACTAATGAAAGTTAGATGATAACCTGGGGCACATGCTCAAAAATTGGCAACTCAAAATAACGTTCTGGCTGTGCGTACGAATTTTTTTGGTAACAGCACAGAATCTGTTTTTGGACAGCACTTCCCCAAATATCATCTCCCTCTCATTAGAAAACCACTCTAAGAGACTAAGCAAGTATGTACAAGTATCCAGCAACCATAATATGCAAAGAATGAGTGATGCCGGTATACCTCCCCCCAAGCTTAGGCTTTTGGCCTAAGTGAAGTTCATTCCCAACGAGGGTCGGAGTTCCACGCCGGTGGATCATACATGGAGTGGTAATAGGGCCCCTGTGCAGAGGAATATCGTGGAGGTTCCACATGCCCATGATGTTGATATGAGGAGCTCGCTGCATCGGATGAAGAGTCGGGGTGCTCCTCGGCCTCCTCCACATCTTCCCTTGCACGACGGCTTTCCCTTTCTATGTATGCGTTCAGCTCATTTTCTGTGATCGACCACCCGTCCCTGGCATCAAGGTTAAACAAAGCAAAGTGCGGGCAGGCGTACTAATTTTTCAATTTTCTTAGTTATACTCCAACTTTTCTTATACAAAGTTATCCTATAATGCAGGTTGTTCAAATTAGATGCATCTGAAATAAATTCATGTCTGATCATGGAGCCAACATCAAGTTTCTCTATAGAAAGCGGAATATCTAAATGGTGAGGTCCTACACCATGCATAGCTAATAAGCGAGAGGCAATAAGACCTCCACAAATTCCTCCTTTCTCACGGTTAGTAGCAAGTCTACAAGCTATTAAAGCACCCAAATTATAAGTCCTATCCTGTTGCAAAGCAGCAGCTAAAAAGGCCAAATCTTGGACAGATAACTTACCTCCAGACCTTCTCGCAAGAACGCACTTTGTAATGAAATAGGCAAAGTAGCGGATGGCTGGCTGTTGAATGCTACTAATCTTACCACTATCATTGGAGAAGCTCCTCCCATTACAAATCCTCGCATAAAGATTTGAGAGCTCCCGCGGTGTTCCCCTGATCTTCTCGCAGGATCCCCACCGCGGCACTCTAATCGCTGTACAAAAATCACTGAAAGGCAAGTCGATAGTTTTGTTATAAATCTTATACCGGACCATGGGGTCAGTTTGAGACCGGTGAAATTCGAAATCTTGCACAACCGACACCGTTAGTTTAGCATATTGGTGAGGTTCACCAACAGCAAAATCTCCCAATCCTGCATTGGAAATTAGTGTTTGAACGTCTTGCAGGATTCCTGCATTCCGCATAAAGTCCGTGCATGGATAATAAGAGGGGTATACTCCCTCTTCACGATGGACTCTCATGACTTGCTGCACCTCCAACTCTTGTTGGTTAAGTTGGTGCATACTCCCTTCCATTTTCTGAAATTTTTCAACAATCATTATAAAATTTGATTTCAAGGTATGTAATTGAAGGGAACTACTATAGAAACTTGCTAGAGTACTAAACATGCATCAACACTAATTTCTTTTACTTAGAACAAGCATGCAAGCTCACTAAACATGTTATCTACAGCAGCAAAATATTCAAGATATACTCAACCAAATGAAATTCTAATTGGACAATCAAAGGAGTCACATACCAAGGAGTAAATGTGCCAAATTCCATACAGAAATCTGGGCTGAGCAAGGAGATCGAAAAATCGCGAGTTCTTGAGCAGAAACACGAGTGAGAGAAACTTGGTACGAGCTTTTTCGGGAGAGAGAAGATGCTGGGAGGAAGAGATGGTGTAGTGGGGCAAGGGGTGGCCCACACCACAAGGTGGCGCGGCCCCCTTGCTGGCCGCGCCGGCCTATGGTGTGGCACCCCCTGGTGCCCCACAGGTCATCCTCTGGGTGCTCCCGAGTGCCTCGTCGAAAAATAGGACCAACGGTGTAATTTTTGTAATTTTTAGAGAACTTCGAAAAATGCACATTTCTGGGTATTAAATTAATGATTACTGCGCAGGAAAATGATTTCTAAAATCTTAAATGACTTAAGCATGTTGCAAAACAAAAAGTGCTACAGCAAGTAAAATAAGTGGAGGGAGAAAGAAAGAAAGAAATGTTGTTTAGCTCTTTTATGCAATAAAATATACTTGTTAACAAGGTTGATCAAGTCTTGCTACCAAATAAATTTTATATGACATAAGAAGAAATAAACCTCAAATCAATCATGTTACCTTATATTGAATTGATATGGATCCAATCACAAGAGTTTGATATTCTTCTTTAGGCTCATATATAGGACAATCAATGGATCCCACTTTGATAGTTTTCACATTAAAAATTGTATTAACTCCACATACTTTATCGATCCTCTTGGGAAAATAGACAAGTGTGTTCCTTATCATCAACATTGAAAGTAACCATGCCTTTATTGCAATCAATAACAGCCCCTGCAGTATTAAGAAAGGGTCTTCCAAGAATAATGGACATATTATCATCTTCGAGCATTTCCAACACAACGAAATCGGTTAATATCAAGCAATGCTCGAGTAACTTGCACAGGAACATTTTCACATAAACCAACAGGAATAGCGAGTAGATTTATCAGCCATTTGCAAAGATATATCAGTTGGTATCAATTTATCTAAATCAAGTCTCTTATAAAGAGAAAAAGGCATCACACTAACACCTGCTCCCAAATCACATAGAGCAGTTCTAACATAATTATTCTTGATGGAACAAGGAATAGTCGGTATACCTTGGTCGCCCAACTTCTTTGGGATCTTACCATTGAAGGAGTAATTAGCGAGCATAGTAGAAATTTCCTCATTGGGGATTTTCCTTTTGTTAGTAACAATATCTTTCATATACTTTGAATAAGGAGGCAATTTAATAGCATCGAGTCAAAGGAATTTGCAAAAATAAAGGTTTCATCCAATCACAAAATTTATTATAATGTTCCTCCTCCTTTGATTTTAGTTTCTTAGCAGGAAAAGGCATTTGCTTTTGAACCCAAGGTTCTCTTTCATTACCATGTTTCTCAGTAATAAAATCTTCTTTAGTGTACTTTTTATTTTTAGCATGCTTTTCGAGTTCTTTTTCAATTTCTTCTTTATCGGAGTATCATTCTTATCATTATCTTCCTCATGTTCATTACCACTTTCGGTTTCAGACATCGAAATAGAAATACTATTAGGATCATTAACGGGTTCAGAGGATTCTACAACATTCTTATGTTTCTTTTTCTTTTTCTTAGATGGAGCACTAGTTTTAGTTAGTTGAGAATCTTGTTCAACTCTTTTGGGATGCCCTTCGGGATATAGAGGATCCTGGGTAGAAACACCACCTCTAGTTGTTACTTCATAAGCATGTTTTTCTTTAGAATTATTTCCCAACAAGTCATTTTGCACTTTAGTAAGTTGATCAATTTGAGTTTGAACCATTTGAAAATGTTTAACAAGTATCTTAACATGATTGGAGGTTCTCTCCACAATATCATGCAATTCACTAATAGCTCGGGAATTTTCCATTAAATGATTCTCTACTCTCATATTAAAGTTTTCTTGCTTAACAATATAATTATCAAATTCATCTAAGCATTGAGCAGGAGATTTTGAATACGGAATATCTTCCCTAGTAAAGTGTTGAAGCGAGTGTACCTCAATCATGGATGAAGGGGGAATTGTCTCACATAAATCTTCTATAGGAGGTAAATTCTTCACATCTTCGGGTTTAATACCCTTCTCTTTAAGAGACTTCTTGGCTTCCCTCATATCTTCATCATTTAATTTAATCATACCCCTCTTCTTCACTCTGTCGGTGTCGGGGTTGGTTTAGGTGTAGACCAATCATCATGATTCCGGCTTATTTTAGCCAATAATTCTTCAGCGTCGTCTGGAGTTCTTTTCCTGAAAACACAACTAGCACAACTATCCAGGTATGCCCTAGACTCAATGGTTAGTCCACTATAAAATATATCAAGTAAATCATGCTTTTCCAAATCATGGTCAGGCTGAGCTCTAATAAGAGAGCAAAATCTCGCCCAAGCCTCGAGCAATTTCTCTCCATCTTCCTGGTCAAAATTATAAATTCTCTCGCAAAGCAACATGTTGAGCGCTAGCAGAAAGTATTTTCGAAAGAAAACATCACGCAAGTCAATTGGACTTTTAATAGAACCAGGAGGCAAATTATTATACCAAGTTTTAGCATCATCCTTTAATGAGAAAGGAAAAATTTTAGCGACAAAATAAGTACGCATCTTGACATCATCAGAAAACACACCACTAAGAGTAGATAACTCAGTCAAGTGTTCAACGACACTTTCTTTTTCAGTACCACAAAAGGGTGTTTTCTCAACAATAGCTATATGAGATAGATCAAGAGAAAAATCATAATCTTTATCCCTAATGTTTATAGGAGATGTGGCAAATTTAGGATCGGGAGGTGGTTTATATTTAACGAAGCATGTTCTCGCAAGCAACTTTTTAATTTTTCTTGCATCAGTAGTAGCATTGCATTTTTCAATAAAATCATCATCAAGCTCTACATAATCTTCATCAAGATCATCACTAGAATATTCAACGGACTCGGGTGAATTAACAGGTGTAGCAGCATTTTCATTAGGAGTTTCGAGTATTTTCAATTTGTCTAGACTTAGCAATTGTAGCATCTAGAAAAGATCCTAACGAACCATCATTGTCAAGCACAGCAGAAGCATCATCATAATTATGAGAAGAAATTTCAGATTCAGCAGAAGTACCAGACATTTGAAGTTTGTGGTGGTGAAACAAGTTTACTTATCACGGATGGTGAATCAAGAGCGAGCAGAGGTACTAAGAGTTGTACCTTTTCTTGTAGTGGATGGTAATATGGCGATCTTAGTATCGCGAGGTTTACTCATGATGGAGAATTTGCAGCGAACAATATCAATCCAAGTGAACTTCCAAATAAAGCTATGCTCCCCGGCAACGGCGCCGTGAAAATAGTCTTGATGACCCACAAGTATAGGGGATCGCAACGGTCTTCGAGGGAAGTATTACCCAATTTATTGATTCGACACAAGGGGAGACAAAGAATACTTGTAAGCCTTAACAGCGGAGTTGTCAATTCAGCTGCACTCGGAAACAGACTTGCTCGCAAGAGTTTATCGATAGCAACAGTTTTATGGCGGTAGGAATAGTGAAATAGCAGCGAGCGGTGAAATAAAGACAGCAGTAGTGATTATAGTAAACAGCAGGATTAAAATACCGTAGGCACATGGACGGATTTAACGGGCGTTGCATGGATGAGAGAAACTCATGTAACAATCAAAGCGAGGGCATTTGCGGATAATAATAAAACGGTATCCAAGTACTAATCAATCAATAGGCATGTGTTCCATATTTAGTCGTACGTGCTCGCAATGAGAAACTTGCACAACATCTTCTGTCCTACCAGCCGGTGGCAGCCGGGCCTCTAGGGAAACTATTGGATATTAAGGTACTCCTTTTAATAGAGTACCGGAGCAAAGCATTAACACTCCGTGAACACATGTGATCCTCACATCACTACCATCCCCTCCGGTTGTCCCGATTCTTGTCACTTCGGGGCCATTGGTTCCGGACAGCGACATGTGTATACAACTTGCGGGTAAGATCATAAACAACGAATATCTTCATGAATCAATAACATGTTCAGATCTGAGATCATGGCACTCGGGCCCTAGTGACAAGCATTAAGCATAACAAGTTGCAACAATATCATAAAAGTGACATCTACGGATACTAGGCACTATGCCCTAACAATCTTATGACTATTACATGACCAATCTCATCCAATCCCTACCATCCCCTTCAGCCTACAGCGGGGGAATTACTCACACATGGATGGGGGAAACATGGCTGGTCGATGGAGAGGCGTTGGCGGTGATGGCGGTGAAGATCTCCTCCAATTCCCCGTCCCGGCGGAGTGCCGTAACGGAGACTTCGGCTCCCGCGACGGAGTTTCGCGATGTGGCGGCTCTCTGGAGGGTTTCTGGCGACTTCGACTTCTCTCCGTGCGTTTTCAGGTCGAAACCAATAAGTAGTCCGAAGGGGGCGTCGGAGGCCGGCCGAGGGGGCCACACCACATGGCCGCGCGGCCCCCCCTGGGCCGCGCCGCCATGTGGTGTGGGGCCCTCGGGCCTCCACCTCTCTCGCCCTTCTGGCTCCGCCAATATTTTGGTAAAATAGGGCCTTCTGCATAAATTCTGAGGATTTTCCCGAAAGTTGGATTTCTGCACAAAAACGAGACACCAGAGCAGTTCTGCTGAAAACAGGGTTAGTCCGTGTTAGTTGTATCCAAACTACACAAATTAGAGGCAAAACAATAGCAAAAGTGTTCGGGAAAGTAGATACGTTTTGGACGTATCACGCGTGCGGACATGTGACCACTTTTTATGTCCGTGCCCGACGCAAACGGACATAAAAATGCGTCGCCCGCCGGAGATGCCCGAATGCGTTCGCGCGGACGCATCCGCGCGTCCGTTTTCGTCCGTTTGGGCTGCATGGTCCCTTCTCTCTACTCCTTTAATGTAGGGTAGACCCGAATACGGGGCCTACTAGACGGTCCGAAATGCCCTCACCCCCTATCCCGCCGGAATTACACGGGTGCGTGCGTTTTGAGGGGCGTGCTAACACCTCTCTCAAATTCAATTATCGCCGCGCCCCACAACATTTCTTTCCTCATCGTCTTCTCTCCCGACCTCTCCCAATCCACTCGCCGTCGTCACCTCCTTCTCTCGGTACACCTGCACGCTGCTCCCCATCGCCGCCTGCCGCATGCTCCACCACCTCTACCCTCATCGACGTAACCACGTTAACCACCGTCCAAGCCCCCCACTGTCTTCTTACCCCACCTCCTCTTGCGCGGCCACCGGACAAAAAACGCGCTCCAGCGGCTAGACGCAAAACGTCCGCAACGTACGTCCTGACGCAAACGTGGACCAAATATGCGGCAGGAATGCGTCTGCACGGACGCATCCGCGCGTCCTTTTCGTCCGTTTGGGCTGCATGGTCCCTTCTCTCTCGTCTTTCAATGTAGGGTAGGCCCATGTGCTGGTCACTCTCCACCACACAAATAAAATTTTTCTCTCTCTCCTCCCCTAATCAGTGCATGGCAGGCCCATGTGGTCAAAAAAATGTGTCTCGCCGCCGAAGAAGGGGCAGACGCGTGCGGACATGTGACCACTTTTTATGTCCGTGCCCGACGCAAACGGACATAAAAATGCGCCGCCCGCCGGAGATGCCCGATTGCGTCTGTGCGGACGCATCCGGGCGTCCGTTTTCGTCCGTTTGGGCTGCATGGTCCCTTCTCTCTACTCCTTTAATGTAGGGTAGACCCGAATACGGGGCCTACTAGACGGTCCGAAATGCCCTCACCCCCTATCCCGCCGGAATTACACGGGTGCGTGCGTTTTGAGGGGCGTGCTAACACCTCTCTCAAATTCAATTATCGCCGCGCCCCACAACATTTCTTTCCTCATCGTCTTCTCTCCCGACCTCTCCCAATCCACTCGCCGCCGTCACCTCCTTCTCTGGTACACCTGCACGCTGCTCCCCATCGCCGCCTGCCGCATGCTCCACCACCTCTACCCTCATCGACGTAACCACGTTAACCACCGTCCAAGCCCCCCACTGTCTTCTTACCCCACCTCCTCTTGCGCGGCCGCCGGACAAAAAACGCGCTCCAGCGGCTAGACGCAAAACGTCCGCAACGTACGTCCTGACGCAAACGTGGACCAAATATGCGGCAGGAATGCGTCTGCACGGACGCATCCGCGCGTCCTTTTCGTCCGTTTGGGCTGCATGGTCCCTTCTCTCTCGTCTTTCAATGTAGGGTAGGCCCATGTGCTGGTCACTCTCCACCACACAAATAGCATTTTTCTCTCTCTCCTCCCCTAATCAGTGCATGGGAGGCCCATGTGGTCAAAAAAATGTGTCTCTGCCGCTGAAGAAGGGCAGATGCGTGCGGACATGTGACCACTTTTTATGTCCGTGCCCGACGCAAACGGACATAAAAATACGTCGCCCCGCTGGAGATGCCCGAATGCGTCTGCGCGGACGCATCCGCGCGTCCGTTTTCGTCCGTTTGGGCTGCATGGTCCCTTCTCTCTACTCCTTTAATGTAGGGTAGACCCATGTGCTGGACACTCTCCACCACACAAATAGAATCTTTCTCTCTCTCCTCCCCTAATCAGTGCATGGCAGGCCCATGTGGTCAAAAAAATGCGTCTCTGCCGCTGGAGAAGGGGCAGACGCATGAGGATATGTGACCACTTTTTATGTCCGTGCCCGACACAAACAGATAGAAAAATGCGTCGCCCCGCTGGAGATGCCCTAAAGGCTACCAAAACAGCAGAGCAATCAGTTTCGATGATCAGTTTAAACCTTCTTTACATATCATTTTGTTTAGTTATCGATAGTATGTACTGGCTAGTTTTGATCGCTTGTTTAACACTCCATTTTGTGTATTGTGCAGATAATTTTATTACCTTCGCGAGCAATATCATACTCTTCGTTACAACTTTGTACACAACGTTCTAGGAACTATTTCTTTTCTGCTTCTTCTTCCTATCAAGCTTGAACCCCAAATTTGTTCAAGCTAAACTAGATTGTAAGCATTTCCGGCTTGTAGAAAAATCTAGTGCGAAGCTTCTCTCTTATGCCGCTGGAGAAGGAAAAAAAAAAGTGGACGTGAAGCCACTCCATTAGGGCTCATACATCAGATGCTTTTTTGTGGGGATTTTCTGATTTTTTTTTTGAAAAACACAGTACAAACGCAGACGAAGTTACCACAGGCGCCTTGCTGTCGACTGAAATGTTGTCTCCCACTGAAAGAATATTCTACCTTTATGAGACACACAAATGTTAAACATGCGGTTTAAACTCTGGTAGACTAAGGGTACAAGCACCCTCATAACCACATAACCTCAAGTTCCTATTTGTGTGATGGGGCAACAAGGTGGTCAAGGTACATGTCGTGACAGGTCACAAAAATATCTCTTTTTTAGAAGATTAATTTTTGGAAGATAAATTCAATGCTAAAAATAAAACTTTTTAGAAGATAATTTCTTTCTTTTTACATAGATCACAAAAAATATTGGTTCCTCCCAAAATTTGACGAACACACTTATATTGTGGAGATGTATATGTAGAATTTTTTGTCAATTTTTTTAACATTTTGAAATAGAATTTTTTTGACAGAGGAAGATACTCACCCGAAAGCTGAATTGAATTTCCGGTAAAAAGTTGTACTACTAACTTAGTAACAAATCTCCGATATTTATTATGGATCTTGTAACTTCGCACTAAACAACTCGAATATAGGGAATTTTATGCCTTGAAAAGTGCAAGGATTCTCATTGAAACATTTTAGAGAATTTGCATTGAATCAACGTAAATTACTAAATTTCATGTGAAGTGTAAGTAGGGCAACGAGCGTTTGGCATTTCTATGACCGATTTCGCTTGAAAAGTGCGCCGCCAACACGTTCCCTTCATCTTCCTCCAGCTCCTCCCAAATCCAGTCGCCACCGCCTCTGCTAGCACACATGCATGCCGTTCGCCGGAGTCGCCTTCTCCGCTGCACGTTCCACTATCTCTACCCTCGTCCACGGTGACGACCGCCCCTCCACGTCTTCGTAACCACCTCCTCGTCCTCTTCTTGAGCGGCCGTCGGCGCCTCCGCCGTTCCACCCTCCGGCCATAAAGCCGAACGGCCCCCCAAGCACTGACGCCCACCGCGTGTTCGACGGAATGCTGACCCAAGCCTGGTAACAGTTGATTTGTTGCTCAGTGTTTACCAACGGCCACCACCTGTTCGACGGAATGCCAAAGAGGTGCAAGCACGGCGAGGAAGCGACCGATACTGCTACCGGCGAGGACCGCATCAGCGCCCTGCCTGACGCTATCCTCCAGGTCGTGTTGTCCTCTCTGCCCTCGGACGAGACGGTGCGGACGTGCGTCCTCTCTCGGCGCTGGCGCCACCTCTGGAAGTCCACGCCCGCCCTACGCATCACCCGTGGTGGTGGTTGGAGTTTCATGGAGTGGAGAGCCTGGACAGTGAACAACTTCGTCAACCAGCTGCTGCTGCTCCGCGACAGAGTGCCTCTAGACGAGTGTGAGATCAGCATATCTCAGGAGTTCCTTAACGGTGACGAGGACGAGCTGTTCCGGTTCGTCAACACATGGATTCGGCACGCCGTGTCACTTTGCAAAGCTCGGGTTCTTAAGGTCCGCATCCGTACTGAGAGCTACCTTCTGCGTCTTGTCAACCTGCCTTTCAGCTCACAGTTCTTGACGAGGTTGGAGCTCGCAGACGTGATGTTATGGTTCCGCTCTCTAGATTTCTCAAACTGCCCCGCGTTGGAGGATCTGAGGATGCGCTCGTGCAGAATTTACGCCTGCAGGATCATATCCCAATCGTTAAGATGTTTAAGCATCACTAGATGCGATTTCAGGTCGAAAGCTCGCGCTTGTGTTTCTACCCCATGCCTTGTTTTCTTCAAGCTCAAAGACATCGATGGCAGGACTCCTTTGCTTGAGAGCATGCCGTCGTTGGTGACAGCGTTCGTCAGGCTTGACTACTCGTGTAGCGATACGTGCAGACATAAAGCTTATGGTGATTGTGGTGATGACAGATGCTTTGGTCAATCTGATGGCAGTGCTGGCAGAAATAGGTCTGTGCTTCTCCAAGGCTTGTCAGGGGCCACAAACTTACAGTTGACATGTGACCCTGAAGTGGTATGCTTTTTGCTCTTCTGCTCTAAATCTTAGTCTCCTGGTGTTGCTTTTTTGTTTGGTGTGTACCTTGTTGTATGATCGTATCATCATTGACCTAAAGAAAAGAACAAACTAATATAGCTATATTAAATAAATTCTTTGTAATAAGGAGTTTAGCATTGTCATCATGTAGTCACTGGGTAATTACATTTCAGTGAACTAATCCTGTCACATTAGTTATGCAAATGAATTCTGCTAAATTATTTAGAGTATACATCACCATTTCACCAGGCCGCCATATGTTCAGTTCTGTCCAAGCTACCTTTTGATTCAACTCTTAACTTTCTATTTTAAGTGGAATGAAATGTTGATATGCATGCACAGACGATGAGTTAGTGCCAAGACATGTTATACATAGGCAATCTAACTACTGAGATGCTATTCCTGATGTTGCAGATGTTTGTATTTAAGAGTGATCTTTTGTATGTGGTTGTAATGATATTCAGTAGTACATTACCTAAAACCGTTATAGAATTGGGTTAGCTAAGAGATCCATGGCGCATATAGTTACTATGAGATCCCACCGCAAACCGTAGCATTACCAACACACCATTAATCGGCAGTTTACCATATGAGGATCTTGAACACCCTGGCATTTCGTACCACATCGCTAGATTACAATGAGGTACATTACTTGTTTGTCCAAACGTAGCACCTCCGGTTTTACCTTTTGAGCTAAGCAAGGGTGAAAGCGCAAGCAAGATGCTACATGATCACCTGTCTGACGCTCGCTTTAAGGGAAATATTGGCTTAGGCTGTTACAGATATAACTGAATTAGGCCTCACAATTAGACCCACGTTATGAATCTCATTGTGTACAGCCTTAATATATTAGTTTTAAGTAACAATTCGGTATCAATAATGAATTTGACCATACTATGACTAATAGGTGTTTTGATCTTGAAGACTACGTATGATGGGGCATACTCTTCCAAACTATAACTTTTGAAATTATACGATTTTAATTAACTAGTGATTATGTTAGTTAGGCCCTAATGGTGTGGCCAACCTATGCAGGAGTCAGTCTGCACCCACATGTCCAGACAGACGGGGTAATTAGGAATCAAATGATTTTGGTAGATAGTGATAATCATGTTAGAAAAGATACCAGTTTATTTAGGACGTTAAAGATATAGTTAGTTATAAAAGTTGATAGACCAGTTTTTGGCATACTGTAAGCCTTCCTTATAGAAGGGACACCATGTACTCCATCAATAATTAAGCAATAAAAAATCCAAGTTCTAAGCCTCAGAGCCACTACACATTGTCAGGAAAGAACAGCGTCCTCGGTTAGGCAAGGGTTAGTGTCCTATCCTTGGTCTTCAGGCCCTTACCGGCCCATGGTCATATCATAGTTCTACAGAAGTTTTTGTGGTATCCCTAATTCAAATATATTTTCGTAGATCACAATTCAAGAAAAATATGTTACGTCTTATGAATATCTTCTGGTCTTCTCCATTTTAGACTATTTAATTAATACCTAGGAAGTCCATACTTTCAGTGTTATGGCGTATACGATCTAGTATTTTTATTTTGGGACTTCAGTTATTCTTACAGCTTGTGCTTGGTCCAGTTTATTTTCAGAAAGGATTCTAAAAAGTGCCCTACATTTACCATGCTAAAGACATTGCTACTCAACGATTGGTGTGTAGCTGCTGACTTAGGCATATTAGTTCGCCTTCTCCAGCACACACCAGTCCTGGAGAATCTTACTCTCCAACTTCAACCTCGTGAGGTATATGTTTTTCTAAGTAGTGCTTTTATATTGATGAAGTCACTGCATGTTGTTGATTTACCTTGTATAAAATCTTTTGTTTGCTACATACGCAGCAACCTATAGTTGAAACAGATGAAAGCTATAACCTAGCGGAACAGCTGTTGTTACTGAAGCATCTAAAGGTAGTCGAAATCAAATGTTATAAGGAAGATGAGGTGGTTCACAAAATTGTATCAATCCTGAGTACCTTTGGAGTACTTCCTGAGCAAATTGACATTGAACAAAATTTCTTTCCGGCTCCAGAAAGTAAGTTTAACATTATCACCCTTCATGATTCATTGATTCTTATGTTTGTGTTGACTGCACTATCTAAAAGCCAGAACAATGAAAAACTATCATGTAGTTTAGACAAAATAGTTTAGATAATCATTTTAGCTTAGAGATTCAAAAGTAGGCATTCCACACATTCGTTCAAAAAGTTCTTACTATGGTTATCAAGATGTTGCCTTGGTGTCCATCTGCCCTAGACAGAAATTGGGGAACATACTCTTGAGATTTGGAATCTGAAGAACGAAAATGGCGGTGTCAGGGCTAGTGATGGGCAGGTCCGGTGGTGTTCCACGTGCCGATGGTGGCTGGCACTTGGTAATGACGACCCTCCGAGCACTCTGGCAAGCATCCTGTGTTCCTGCCGCACTCCTACTTCTGCCTTTGCTTCTCTTCCCTGATTTAACATGGTGTCATCTACATTAGTGAGCCTTGGCAGGCTATTCATACTGGCCACTTCTTAGCATAGGGTTAGATGGCATCCAACAGCAGGCCTGGCGGTTGCCTCATTCCCATGACAAGAGTAATTATGCGCTTCTTGAATACTTAGACTGGTGGATGTGGGTCCATATAAAATTTGTCAAAGTGAGTGCTTAGTAGACCATACTAACAAAAGCCCGCACCATTACAAGAGGGCTTTTTAGACAATATAGCCGCTGTACTGTTAGTGTAAATTATAATTGTTGCATTTGAGGCAAGAATTCTGTATATAGTGGATCCTTGTTTTAAGGGATTAAGGATCCATTTGTCCTCCTTATAATGAATAATGAGACGTCTTAGCATGAGGCGCTCTTTCTCAGTTTTGAAGATTGGAAAATCGTCAAATGGTAACCTCACAACATGGGCTATCAAACTATAAGCCAATCCATCTATCCAGTTGCATGTTAACAACAACAAATCCTCCTAACTTTGGAATAATTGGATCAGGTTTCATGCTGGTCCAAGCATTGATTCATTTACATCATTACAAGCACTAACGACTTTAAGATCTCTCCTGTGCTCACTCTGTCATCTTATGTTTCTCCAGGTTGCAGTTTTGAGTTCTCAGATTAAGATCCAAGATGTGATGGATGATGGATCTACTACCTCTTATCATTTAGAATGTTGTTGCTGGAACCTGCAGCCATGGGCGTGTTTCTGGATTTTATATGTATCAGTCCTTTTTCATCAGTAAGAACGTAGAAGCCATAATGACTTTATGGATCTAGTTCAATGTTGTTCCGTGCACTTATGTGTGATGTTTGTATCTGCAGAACTTTAGTCTCGCTTCTCAAATGAATCACCCTGCTTGAAGCACTTATCTTACTTTTGGGAATCTAATATGTTGTCTACTTGCTGTCTGATGCTTAAGGATTGTATCTGATAGAACGTAACAAAAGATCGTTATTTTGCTCAGTTTGACTTGCCACTATGTACTAGTGTATCCTTGTTCATATGGTTGTGTGTTTGGTATTCCCAGCCTGTGAGAGCCTTCGTGTTTGAGTTACTTGTATCGTCATATAGGTTGCCTCACCTAGTTTGCATTAGGTTCATCTTTATATTCCGCAAAGCCTAATATTGCAAAGAAAGAATTAAAATTTGTATAAACCTATTCACCCCCCTCTAGGTTTACCATCTCTGAACTTCCACATCGTGTCCGGCGAGCGGGATCGCTTCAATCCGGCGGTGGGCGACACGCTACTCCTTCGTCGTGCGCTCATGGCCGGCGGCGGTGCAGATGCGGCGGCGTGCGCGTGCGAATTGCTCGCCGGAGTGTGTGCGGGGAGGCGCCGGCGCATGGCGGGGCTAGGGTTGCGAGTGAGGGGTTGGACCCCCACTCACAGCATCACCCTGTATTTGTAGGGGCCGGCGGGGTGGGTTTGACGGGCCCGTATTCTGTCGATACGGGCCGGCCCGAATACGGGGCCTACTAGACGGTCCGAAATGCCCTCACCCCTATCCCGCCGGAATTACACGGGTGCGTGCGTTTTGAGGGGCGTGCTAACACCTCTCTCAAATTCAATTATCGCCGCGCCCCACAACATTTCTTTCCTCATCGTCTTCTCTCCCGACCTCTCCCAATCCACTCGCCGTCGTCACCTCCTTCTCTGGTACACCTGCACGCTGCTCCCCATCGCCGCCTGCCGCATGCTCCACCACCTCTACCCTCATCGACGTAACCACGTTAACCACCGTCCAAGCCCCCCACTGTCTTCTTACCCCACCTCCTCTTGCGCGGCCGCCGGACAAAAAACACGCTCCAGCGGCTAGACGCAAAACATCCGCAACGTATGTCCTGACGCAAACGTGGACCAAATATGCGGCAGGAATGCGTCTGCACGGACGCATCCGCGCGTCCTTTTCGTCCGTTTGGGCTGCATGGTCCCTTCTCTCTCCTCTTTCAATGTAGGGTAGGCCCATGTGCTGGTCACTCTCCACCACACAAATAGAATTTTTCTCTCTCTCCTCCCCTAATCAGTGCATGGCAGGCCCATGTGGTAAAAAAAATGTGTCTCTGCCGCTGAAGAAGGGGCAGACGCGTGCGGACATGTGACCACTTTTTATGTCCGTGCCCGACGCAAACGGACATAAAAATGCGTCGCACCGCCGGAGATGCCCGAATGCGTGCCGCGCGGACGCATCCGCGCGTCCGTTTTGGTCCGTTTGGGCTGCATGGTCCCTTCTCTCTACTCCTTTAATGTAGGGTCAACCCATATGCTGGCCACTCTCCACCACACAAATAGAATCTTTCTCTCTCTCCTCCCCTAATCAGTGCATGGCAGGCCCATGTGGTCAAAAAATGCGTCTCTGCCGCTGGAGAAGGGGCAGACGCATGAGGATATGTGACCACTTTTTATGTCCGTGCCCGACACAAACAGATAGAAAAATGCGTCGCCCCGCTGGAGATGCCCTAAAGGCTACCAAAACAGCAGAGCAATCAGTTTCGATGATCGGTTTAAACCTTCTTTACATATCATTTTGTTTAGTTATCGATAGTATGTACTCGGCTAGTTTTGATCGCTTGTTTAACACTCCATTTTGTGTATTGTGCGGATAATTTTATTACCTTCGCGAGCAATATCATACAAAGGAATGGAGCAAATGAATCTCTTGTTTATTGCAATGTGGGAGACCCACTTATATACGGGATGAAGGGGTGTGTTGGGGAGACACCTCTTCCCCAACGGACACCTCCCGGGAGGCATCCCTCCCATACACAATTGATCACATATTTTATTTCCTAACACTCCCCTTGATCAATTTGTCGTCACGTATATTGCAATTCAAAGACTCCTCCTAAAAAACCCCGTGGGAAAAATTGAGGAGAAATAATATAACGATATGCCACCGAAAACTCCTTTAAAACCCGAGTGGGAAAAATTAAGGAGAAACCAAGTGTCATACGTCCGCACTTGTATTTATATTGTCTCGTTAAAAACCTTATATGAGAAACCTTAGGGAAAACTCATAAAGGGAAAAAGAGTACAATATCAGTGATCGAAAGATCATCAACGAGTTATAACTAGGGATTTACTCCCCCTCAACATTGCAAACCTAAAGGTTGTCTCATACCAATTCCACAAACTAAATTATGGAATACAACTGTTGGTACAGATATTGTGAATATCACAATATTTTGCTTGCAAATTACCCTCTTACATTTCTGTAATTTATGAGGATAAATACAACTCATAAGTAATACAAGTGACATTATCTTGGTAGATAATGATAGGTGATTCGAATGAATCTCCACATGAACTCACACATGTGGCCAATCATTCTACGAATTCATACACATCTTGTGATGCTTCATATGATTTCTGCAGAATGATCACCGGAAGGATCCATTTAGAGTCTATTCTGAAGACTTCCTTCTGAATACTCTTCCAGTAAATCCAGTCTTTGATATGGCTCTGTTGGAATCAGATAATTAGCCACTATCATATATCACACATTGGTCCCATCTTGATTTTCATACTAGAATTAACCAAGAGTTTTGTGCCTTGGATATATCTTAAAATAATCCATACACAAACTTTTATACCTTTCGGGGGATTGCACTCTCAATAAATTGCCAACAAACATAATGTCGAGCTCGACGTATTTTGCAAGATATCTCGGTGCTCCAATGGTAGATATGGAAACTTCAGCTCCATCTATCACTTCACCATCTTCCCACCTTTCCAAGGATTGGTATCCCATACTAGGTATAATATGACCATATGTGTCTACGATATTATATATCCGTATTGAACTTATTCAATATTTTGGGACATATGAAGACTGATATACATTTATTCCTGGGGGAATAAGCTCAAGTTAAAACTTAAGCATGATTTGACCCAAATTTCCGTCTTAAAATGATTGTGTGTATCTCAAATGTCTCACATAAAGACATTGATGATAAGATCATCAACACCACTTAGGTGATGTAAAATCCAATTAAGGATTCATCCATGAGTACACATCAACAATCATTGATATTAGAGTTATCCTCATCATGGAATAACTCACACGATCGGTTGTACCACAAAATTATCTCCGACTACTTCGAGTCATAGAATGACTCCGAAGTTTCCCACACACATGTTGCGATTTTTCTTTGGATTCAGAATATTAAATCCTTCAATGAGTTCAATATATAAATCCAAAATGAGTGACACGTGGGAATATGTAGGCACTACTACATACATCAACACCATGGATCTGTACTACCAATGACCTTTAGTATCAAAACATAATTCCACTCGTACCAAGAAGGTATGTCACAGCATGATTGATGTCAGGTTCTGCAAAAAAACTCGTGTGCTACAAAAGCCTCGCTTTATCACCGCCTCATTCTCTCTTCCCTATGAAAGATACTTATGAGGAGAAAGTTTTACTATCGTAAATACCTCTCTCTGATGAGCGAGCGCTATTCTTCCTCAATTGCTTCCTTTCATTTGAACCAATATAAGTGCAACAACACTCTCCATGGATTTTGGTTCAGGGCCCAAAAGGATTTTAGCAATTCCCGGGAAGATTTATATGTCGACATATGTAGACTTTCTCATATACGATTCTCATGAATCAATATCATTTGTGGAATTCTCATTGTGCCTCTCAACTCATTGTGACTTCCCATAACAACAGA
Organism: Lolium rigidum; assembly: GCF_022539505.1. Classification (NCBI taxonomy): domain Eukaryota; kingdom Viridiplantae; phylum Streptophyta; class Magnoliopsida; order Poales; family Poaceae; genus Lolium; species Lolium rigidum. The sequence goes on from NC_061510.1 coordinate 256,530,340, forward strand.
GTTAAGGTGTTTCGATGTCCCAACACACAAAAATGTGTGCGCACTATGCTTGGAGTCCTGGATGATACACATCCTATCGGTGTCATCCAACCATAGGTTGAACCACATTTAGTGATTGGGAGACCATCTCTTTTGTTCCAACAAAAACAAAGAGAACTTAGTCTCATATGATCAGAATTCTCCCCCTCTTGCTCTCATGTGGGGAGACGAGTGGTTTAATAGGTACCTCCACTCAATCTGATACATGACCAAAATGACACCTTTGTCACTAGTAAATATATTAGTATTTGCAATAAAATGCAAATTTCTCATAACCTGAACCTCTAGTTCAGTTTCTTAAGTACGTGGTCAAATGTCAACGACATTTCTTAGCCATTACCTGGCATTCCGTGTGGTACATATCTCCCCTAATGCCAGGAAAATGTCCTTATTGCAAAAGCAATCAGCGTACAGAGCCGCAAGTAACTCCCTTATCGGGGTTAAGGTATGTGACGGATTAACAATCATACCACGATTATTCCTCACATAGATCCCAAATATATGTGAGGGCCCATGACATACGCCGGGGTGGTGATATCGGATGCAACCGATTACCGCAGATGGGAAATTCTATTTCCACGTACAAACTGCAAGGGGACGCAGTATTAAACATGCGGCGTGTGATTCCGCATGTTACCACCAACTAAATGTTGGCAAATCACAATTCTGTAACATTGGCCATGCCACTTTGACTCTCTTTCAGAAGAGATCTAGCCAAACCATTGTGGGTATGTACAAAATATACTGAACATGACCATTGAATGTCCGTGAATCAAATTCAACGACAATTCCATTCCAATGGCACTATCCCACGTTAGGACACTCTGCTCTAAATTCATCAATTTGAGCATTGAATTCAATATTCACATGGTTTTGTGTGAATGGTACACACATAAGACCATCTTCAAGATGCATCCAGTGCAACCACGAAGCACCAACATAACCCACACAATGGTTGAGTAATCCACATACATTCTTGAATGTTTTCAAGAGTAATGTGTGGCTCATTCTGAATTTTAAGGTGAGAGTGCCTTAAAATTAATTCCCTTATGGCACATCCAGTGCACATAAAATCTTATGGTTGTTGGGAATATTGCAACAGTCAAGTGTTGGTCAACAGAATTGTCAATAATTTCTCTAACTTCCCATACCATGGTGATAAAGGAGGAAAAATTATTGTGTACGCAACAAAATTGAGTATGAAATGATTCATACACTTAATTTTCTCAACTATCATGTCCTCGGGACAAGATGTTGCAAATTATACTACATGTAGTAGTACAATAATAGGCTAATGATATCTGGGATAACCAGGAGACTAAGCGAAATCTCCGAGACATCTTGGGAATAATCATCCACAAGCATATCATCATTGTGAAGGAGTCATTTTCCTTCTACAATGCCAGGATATTTTCTGGTTGTTCCTTTGAAGTTGAACTTCAATCTTATCCCATTAAACTCATTTGCCTTCCCCATAAGGAGTTGGTGGTATGATTCAATCCAATACTTGACATATTGGTAACCATTTGTACGATATTTCATACTACCACCTCTTTGACAAACTTGAGAGTTGTCATTGCGATCATTTAAATGATCAATTCCCTTTTGAGATATATACTATATTTTTATTTGTCATTTTGCCTTTACTTTACATTCAACTCTCTGTGGTTTTTAACCACTAAATTGCTTAGCACTAAGAGCGCAAGCATGAATTTCAGGTAGTGGTATAACACCCATTGAACATGACAATCCTTCATAAGAAGTTCATCATATTTTCGCCCTGAAATAAAAATGATATTTATATTTACCATCATAAGAGAATGTAAAGTGCGATAAGGGCTTACAGTCAGATATGTATCCAAAATTGCCTTATCATATAATCTCAACCTACTTGTTGATTTATAGACAAAAAGACTTATAAGCCTTAACGGACTTGCAGTCCCAAACACGAATCAATAGTCATTCGTGTGATGCTTATAACAATATATCTCCTCAAGGGGGGGGTCCCAAAAGGGACAATGGATATTCACCATCCATTTAAATACTCAATTTGAGAATCGAGTCATTGCTATTATGCTATCTTATAAAAAGCCATGGCATTATCTACATGTGGAGTTTCTGTGGCGACATGGCCACGGGTCGACAAAATCATCAATATCCAGGACCCATGTTAAATGATTACTCCCACATAATGTCATCTCATCGCACTACCTTTCGAGAAAGGTCAGCCATATGATGCATGAAATGTTCATGCATTAATTTACCATTAGTAAATTAATTAGGATGAAAATGCTATGACTGAGCATAATCATGGTCATGGTGATTCATATTGACCCATAGGTCAAGCCTTTCACAAGAACACCACAATGTGGTGTAGATCTCCCGATTAAAGTTAGTCACCTTAAAAGGGACAAACCTTTAATTTCTTTAAAACACATGGAGGTAGTCAACCACCTAGTGGCGCCTCACTCTTATGGACATTCTCATCGATCATAGCCTCCACAACCTTATGTTATTTATAACACATGAAGGTAATCACCACAAAATGGTGTTAAACCTCTCAGTTGTGCTTGAAAATTAGTTCGTAACTATGATGTCGTCTCATAAGTTGTGTTTACATGTAAGGTAATCACCAAATTATGCAAGTATTTTGCATAATTCTCTTCATAGCATAACATGGCGATGTTATCGTCGCCAATGTCTTGGTTCCACATTTGATGGAGTACGTGACACTAAAGTCACAACAATTGACAAATGCTATGAAGTTGCGAAGCATTTGGAAACACTTCATCAAGGTAGTCACCAGATGTGTAGACATCATAGTTTTAAACGAAAAATTATTTCGTTGCTATGATACCATGCCATAACTATTGCGCCTTCATTTTTGCTTGAAACACATGGAGGTAATCACTACTATGTAATGTAGACCTCACTCTTATGGAGCTTTTCCAACCTTGTGTTAATTAAAACACATTGAAGGTAATCACCACATGGCGGTGTAGACCTCACAGTTGTGAACGAAATAAATTTGTTGCCATCATGCAATCCATAAGCTGTGTGCAAAATTGAAGGGGTTATTATGTCTGAATGACACAATATAAACCTCAAGGTAACGGTGCATAATCTACAGTTAAGTAGTAGATGCCACTTATCAATTACCTTCTAATTCACAAGTATAAACTTGAGATAGTTATGCAAGTGTCATACACTTTGCTACCTGATGTTTTCCAAATTTGGAAGCAAATTTCATATTCTATTCGAATGATGGATTCACATATTGCTTGGCAACAGTATTACTTACATAATACAAACATTCATTTTACATGTGTAAAATGATTATGCAGTTCACCAAATCTCGTTGGTCTACCCTGTATATTTGTTGTGAAGCCCAAGGTTATCAAACAAACAACAATAATCTTATTGTTGAAGTGCGTTGGCCGATAGGCTAAAACGCAAGATCTAATAACCACACGAGCTGAACAGAAAATGTAGGGATTTGTACGGATTAGTAAATAATCCAGGAGCTGATTTCAAAATTATAAGGAAATAGGATTTTTCTTCCTCTTCTTCCGTGCTCCGTCCACCAAGGAGAATTTGGTAAACGCCGCCTGGCGCCCGGAGAGGCTCTCCGCGCCGCCGGTCTTTAGAGGGCCGCCTCGATGCAGGGAAGCCATGGTCGACCCTTCCGCTCGCCCGAGGCCGCCGCGCCGCCATGCCTTTACGTAAAAATGCGGCCACGCGGGGTGGTCGCGCCCTTCCGCGCCGGGGCTGAGGTCCGCCCGCGTCGGGAGCAGCCGGGCCAAGAGCCACAGGCGCCGTCGGGATGTGGTTTGCCGTGTCCCCGAACCGCTGCCGGGTCGGGCTAGAGGACGTCACGTGCACAAACGCTTCCGCGTCGGGTGTGGAGCACACCTGCCGCCGTCTCTCCTTTGCGTCAGAGGGCGCCGCATGCTGGCCAGTAGGCCACGTTGACGTCGTTCGTTCTGGGACACTGGAGTCGTCTAGCCGTCGCAGGCTGGGAGTGCGTCGTTGCCGACGCCTCGGGCTGGGACGCGCCCTCTGCGGTGATGCAGACGAAGGGCATGGGCATCCGCCATCGTAGAAGATCCGCAACGGGAACCCGTGCTGGTGACGGCAAGGCTCGCGGGACGCGTAGGGCGCCGCCGACCGAGCGCATCGTTGTCATCGCCGCTTGTTCGCTAGAGCTTAACCGTCAGAGTGTGTAGTCTGTGGTCGCGTTCGTAGGAAGTCGTCGACGCTGGAAGATGTCGCCATGCCGGACACCCGCTAGAACGCCGGTGTGGCTGCTGCCATATCCCTGGATTGCGCCCCTTGCGCCACTTCCATGGACATGGATGGCGTCGAGGACGAACGTTGCCTTGTGCCTGTGGCTTATTCCAGTCCGATTGTTCCGTACTTCGCCAAGAAGGACACTGATGTCGATTTCTCTGTAGTTCTTCCTCTTCCTATTTGGTGATCGATCCATCCACTTCCTCCTGTGCATGGCCGTGTAATCAAATAATCAATTCTTAAGATCATTGATTGAGGAATGAGAAGACAAAAACGAAATCGCCATGTCATTTGAACGGCTTCATGAATGACTTGCGCGCCGCACAACAGTTTTCCGACGATCCAATTCGTCATATTCCGACGATCCGATTCGCAAAAAAAAAAAAAAAAAAAATTCCGACGATCCGATTCGCCATATCTAAACGGTTGTGCCATGGACGACATGTTTTGCCGGGACAGCCAAATGCTCACGGCAGAATCTACGTGCTGATAACGTGTTGTAGTATTGAGAGAAGAGACACAAAGGAATGGAGCAAATGAATCTCTTGTTTATTGCGATGTGGGAGGCCGCACTTATATACGGGATGAAGGGGTGTGTTGGGGAGACACCTCTTCCACAACAGACACCTCCTGGGAGGCGTCCCTCCCATACACAATTGATCGCATATTTTATTTCCTAACACCTTCGTTACGACTTTGTACACAACGTTCTAGGAACCATTTCTTTATCAAGCTTGAACCCCAAATTTGTTCAAGCTAAACTAGATTGTAAGCATTTCCGGCTTGTAGAAAAATCTAGTGCGAAGCTTCTCTCTTATGCCGCTGGAGAAGGAAAAAAAAAAGTGGACGTGAAGCCACTCCATTAGGGCTCATACATCAGATGCTTTTTTGTGGGGATTTTCTGATTTTTTTTTTTTTGAAAAACACAGTACAAACACATACGAAGTTACCACAGGCGCCTTGCTGTCGACTGAAATGTTGTCTCCCACTGAAAGAATATTCTACCTTTATGAGACACACAAATGTTAAACATGCGGTTTAAACTACGATAGACTAGAAGTACAACCACCTCATAACCACATAACCTCAAGTTCCTATTTGTGTGATGGGGCAACAAGGTGGTCAAGGTACATGTCGTGACAGGTCACAAAAGTATCTCTTTTTTAGAAGATTAATTTTTGGAAGATAAATTCAATGCTAAAAATAAAACTTTTTAGAAGATAATTTCTTTCTTTTTACATAGATCACAAAAAATATTGGTTCCTCCCAAAATTTGACGAACACACTTATATTGTGGAGATGTATATGTAGAATTTTTTGTCAATTTTTTTAACATTTTGAAATAGAATTTTTTTGACAGAGGAAGATACTCACCCGAAAGCTGAATTGAATTTCCGGTAAAAAGTTGTACTACTAACTTAGTAACAAATCTCCGATATTTATTATGGATCTTGTAACTTCGCACTAAACAACTCGAATATAGGGAATTTTATGCCTTGAAAAGTGCAAGGATTCTCATTGAAACATTTTCGAGAATTTGCATTGAATCAACGTAAATTACTAAATTTCATGTGAAGTGTAAGTAGGGCAACGAGCGTTTGGCATTTCTATGACCGATTTCGCTTGAAAAGTGCGCCGCCAACACGTTCCCTTCATCTTCCTCCCGACTCCTCCCAAATCCAGCCGCCACCGCCACCGCCACCGCTCGCCGTTCGCCGGAGTCGCCATCTCCGCTGCACGTTCCACTATCTCTACCCTCGTCCACGGTGACGACCCGTCTTCGTAACCACCTCCTCGTCCCCCTCTTGAGCGGCCGTGGGTGCCTCCGCCGTTCCACCCCCCGGCCATAAAGCCGAACGGCCCCCCAAACACTGACGCCCACCGCGTCTTCGACGGAATGCTGACCGAAGCCTGGTAACAGTTGATTTGTTGCTCAGTGTTTACCAACGGCCACCACCTATTCGACGGAATGCCAAAGAGGTGCAAGCACGGCGAGGAAGCGACCGATGGGAGCGGAGAGGACCGCATCAGCGCCCTGCCTGACGCTATCCTCCAGGTCGTGCTCTCCTCTCTGCCCTCGGACGAGACGGTGCGGACGTGCGTGCTCTCTCTCGTGCGGACGCTATGGAAGTCCACGCCCGCCCTACGCATCACCCGTGGTGGTGACTGGAGGTTCATGGAGTGGGGGGGCCTGGACGGTGAACAACTTCGTCAACCAGCTGCTGCTGCTCCGCGACCGAGTGCCCTCTAGACGAGTGCGAGATCAGCATTTCTTACGAGTTCGTTAACAACGATAGAGACGAGCTGTTCCGGTTCGTCGATACATGGATTCGGCACGCCGTGTCACTTTGCAAAGCTCGGGTTCTTAAGGTCCACATCCGTACTGAGAACTACCTTCTGCGTCTTGTCAACCTGCCTTTCAGCTCACAGTTCTTGAAGAGGGTGGAGCTCGCAGACATGATGTTATGGTCCCGCTCTCTAGATTTCTCAAACTGCTCCGCGTTGGAGGATCTGAGGATGCGCTCGTGCAGAATTTACGCCTGCAGGATCATATCCCAATCGTTAAGATGTTTAAGCATCATTAGATGCGATTTCAGGTCGAAAGCTCGCACTTGTGTTTCTACCCCATGCCTTGTTTTCTTCAAGCTCAAAGACATCGATGGCAGGACTCCTTTGCTTGAGAGCATGCCGTCGTTGGTGACAGCGTTCGTCAGGCTTGACTACTCGTGTAGCGATACGTGCAGACATAAAGCTTATTGTGATTGTGGTGATGACAGATGCTTTGGTCAATCTGATGGCAGTGCTGGCAGAAATAGGTCTGTGCTTCTCCAAGGCTTGTCAGGGGCCACAAACTTACAGTTGACATGTGACCCTGAAGTGGTATGCTTTTTTGCTCTTCTGCCCTAAATCTTAGTCTCCTGGTGTTGCTTTTTTGTTTGCTGTGTACCTTGTTGTATGATCGTATCATCATCGACCTAAAGAAAAGAACAAACTAATATAGCCATATTAAATAAATTCCTTGTAATAAGGAGTTTAGCATTGTCATCATGTAGTCATTGGGTAATTACAATGAGGTACAGCAGCATTACTTGTTTGTCCAAACGTAGCACCTCCGGTTTAACCTTTTGAGCTAAGCAAGGGTGAAAGCGCAAACAAGGTGCTACATGATTACCTGTCTGATGTGTGGCTCGCTTTGAGGGAAATATTGGCTTAGGTTGTTACAGATATAACTAAATTATTAGGACTCACAATTAGGACGCACTTTATGAATCTCATTGTGTACAGCCTTAATATGTTAGTTTTAAGTAACAATTCGGTATCAATAATGAATTTGACCATACTATGACTAATAGGTGTTTTGATCTTGAAGTCTGTATGATGGGACATACTCTTCCAAACTGTAACTTTTGAAATTATACGATTTTAATTAACTAGCGAGTTATGTTAGTTAGGCCCAACGGTGTGGTCAACCTATGCAGGAGTCACTCTGCACCCACATGTCCAGACAGACGGGGTAATTAGGAATCAAATTATTTTGGTAGATAGTGATAATCATGTTAGAAAAGATACCAGTTTATTTAGGACGTTAAAGATATAGTTAGTTACAAAAGTTGATAGACCATTTTTAGGCATACTGTAAGCCTTCCTTATAGAAGGGACACCATGTACTCCATCAATAGTTAAGCAATAAAAAATCCAAGTTCTAAGCCTCAGAGCCACTCTACACTGTCAGGGAAGAACACCGTCCTCGGGTAGGCAAGCGTCAGTGTCCTATCCTTGGTCTTCAGGCCCTTACTGGCCCATGGTCATATCATAGTTCTACAGAAGTTTTTGTGGTATCCCTAATTCAAATATATTTCGTAGGTCAGAATTCAAGAAAAATATGTTACGTCTTATGAATATCTTCTGGTCTTCTCCATTTTAGACTATTTAATTAATACCTAGGAAGTCCATACTTTCAGTGTTATTGCGTATATGATCTAGTATTTTTATTTTGGGACTTCAGTTATTCTTACCACTTGTGCTTGGTCCAGTTTATTTTCAGAAAGGATTCTAAAAAGTGCCCTACATTTACCATGCTAAAGACATTGGTACTCAATGATTGGTGTGTAGCTGCTGACTTAGGTGTATTAGTTCGCCTTCTCCAGCACACACCAGTTCTGGAGAATCTTACTCTCCAACTTCAACCTCGCGAGGTATATGTTTTTCTAAGTACTGCTTTTATATTGTTGAAGTCACCGCATGTTGTTGATTTACCTTGTATAAAATCTTTTGTTTGCTACATACGCAGGAATCTGTAGTTGAAACAGATGAAAGCTATAACCTAGCGGAACAGCTGTTGTTACTGAAGCATCTAAAGGTAGTTGAAATCAAATGTTATAAGGAAGATGAGGTGGTTCACAAAATTGTATCAATCCTGAGTACCTTTGGAGTACATCCTGAGCAAATTGACATTGAACAAAATTTCTTTCGGGCTCCAGAAAGTAAGTTTAACATTATCACCCTTTATGATTCATTGATTCTCATATTTGTGTTGACTCCACTATCTAAAAGCCAGAACAATGAAAAACTATCATGTAACTTAGACAAAGTAGTTTAGGTAATCATTTTAGCTTAGAGATTTAAAAGTAGACATTCCACACGGGCTATCAAACAATAATGAATAATGAGACATCTTAACATGAGGCGGTCTTTTGCAGTTTTAAAGATCAGAAAATCATCAAATGGTAACCTCACAACACGGGCTATCAAACTATAAGCCAGTCTATCTGTCCAGTTACATTTTAACAACAACAGATCCTCCTAACTTTGGAATAATTGGATCAGGTTTCATGCTGGTCCAAGCATTGATGCATTTACAGCATTACAATCACTAATGCTCTCCCATACTCACTGTGTCATGTTATGTTTCTCCAGGCTGCAGTTTTGAGTTCTCAGATTAAGGTCCAAGCTGTGATGGATGATGGATCTACTACCTCTTATCATTTAGAATGTTGTTGCTGGAACCTGCAGCCATGGGTTTGCTGTGTTCTGCGTTTTTGGATTTTATGTATCAGTCCGGTTGTATCAGAAAGTGTATAAGCCGTAATGACTTTATGGATCCAGTTCGATGTTGCTCTGTGCACTTATGTGTGATGTTTTTATCTACAGAACCTTAGTCTTGCATCTAAACTGAATCACTTTGCTTGAAGCACTTGTCGTACTTTTGGGGATGTGATGTGTTGTCTACTTGCTGTTACTATTACTGACGATTAAGGATTGTATTTGATAGAATGTAACAATAGATCGTTATTTTGCTCAGTCTGACTTGTTCATATGGTTGTATGTTTGGTACTCCCAGCAGGATCTAGCAGGCGAAGTACCAAAGGCTTAAAGGGAGCAGGCGGGTGTGTGGCTCCTCAACCTAATCTTTTTTCAAACTTCCCCCCCTCCGAACTTTTGGTCCATATCTCAAGAGAAAATTACATGTGCAGCATTTTCTCTATACAATTTGTTTTTAAAAACTTGCGCTACTTAATCTAACATGTAGAATATTTTTCATAGACATTGGTACATACTCCAAAGATTATTTTTGTATAAAACATTTTGTGTGTATTCTATTATGATTTCTACACACTAATCAACACACATAGCTTCCCCGACAGGCAGAATTCCTCAACTCCCTAAAAGAAAAGGAGATTTGAGTTCTCAAGCCCAAGCTTAGATTTTATTTCTTGTAATAATGGTTTTATAGTACAGTAAATGCAAAGAAAATTCACATTCAGGAAACATATATACAGTAGGCGTTTTTTTTTTCGAATGTTCACCGCGGGGGGGGGGGAGATTCCCCACCTGAATATATGAATATATTGAAAAAAAGGGGCAAACCCCAAGGTGAAGCCAGCAGAGAAGGAGGGACAGGGGAAAAAAGGAGGAGAAAAGAAAAAGCAAGAGCAAGAGCAAGGCTAGAGCCGCTAAGGAGGAAGCCGCAGGGTGCGGTTTTGCTAATACTCCGAGCTGCTGGGCCGGGAGAGGCCCACCTCCTGGGATTTCGACCTGGCGGCGCTCTACTCCGGCTCGCGCATGGTTGATGGGCCGCGGTTGATCGGGCCGTTCTCTCCGCCTGAGATCCTGGCTGCGGTGGGCGGCCTCGACCGCAACAGTGCGCCGGGCCCCGATGGCCTGGGCCCAAGTTTCTACCAGGCCGCGTGGCCTGTCGTCTCCACCGACATTCTGCGGCTCCTGCGTGCTTTCCACGCCAACGAAGAAGACCTGGAGCGCATCAACCGCGCCGACGTCGTCCTCCTCCCCAAGCGGGATGGCGTGCTGCCGCCGAGCGCCTTCCGCCCGGTCTCCCTTCAGAACTGCGACATGAAGATCATCTGCAAGACCCTTACCTCGCGTCTCCAGGCTCAAATTGAGGACATCATCGACATCGATCAATCCGGGTTCATCGCGGGGCGGAGCGTCTCCGAGAATTTCATCTACGCTACGGAGATGGTCCAATGCTGCTTCAAGCGGCATGCTCCCGCCCTGGTCCTGAAACTGGACTTCGCAAAGGCGTTCGACTCCATCGACTGGCGAAGCCTGCGGAAGATCCTTCTCGTCCGTGGTTTCCCACCCCTCTGGTGCGACTGGATCGACGCCATCTTCCACTCCTCCCGGTCTGCAGTCCTCCTCAACGGAGTCCCGGGGCGGTGGATCGGCTGCAAACGAGGGCTACGGCAGGGGGATCCCCTTTCCCCCTACCTCTTCCTCATTGTCGCCGACCTCCTCCAGATGATGATCAAGAAGGATGGGGTGCTGCGCCACCCGCTCGTCGACGGGCTCCCTCCTTTGGTGCTGCAGTATGCGGATGACACACTCATCATCGTTCGCGCGGACGACAGCGCTGCGACTCGGCTCAAGACGATCCTCGACAGTTTCGCCCGTGCCACCGGCCTCGTCATCAACTTCACCAAGAGCACCATGGTGCCCATGCATGTGGACGCCGGCAGCGTTTCGAGGGCTGCGGCTGCCCTCGGGTGTGTGGTGGAGGGTTTCCCTCAAACGTACCTTGGGCTGCCCCTCTCGTGCGAGAAGCTCGGCATCGACGCGTTCGTCCCCCTCATCGCCAAAGCCGACAAGTTCTTGTCCGGCTGGCGTGCCCTGCTGTTCTTGTCCTGCCGGTCGCCTCGTGCTGGTGAACGCGGTCCTCGACTCGCTCCCAACACATGCGATGGCGGCGATGCTCCTGCCGCCCGGTGTGGTCAAAGCGCTGGACGCTCTCCGGCGTGCTTTCCTTTGGGGAGCCGGTGACCACGTCAGCGGCGCCAAGTGTCTGGTGGCATGGGACAAGTTCTGCCGGGCCAAGGGTGAGGGCGGCCTCGGCGTGCGCGCCCTCGGGGTGCAAAACGCCTACCTCCTCGTCAAAGTCTCCACCGCCTTCACGACCGCCCAACCTCTCCCTGGGCCTCTTGGCGTTGGAACATGATCGGCGACGGCTCCATCACCGACAATGTTCGCTCCGAGCCCGCCGGCGAGCACTGGGCGAGCCTGCGCGCGCTGGTGCCCCTCTACCGCTCGATCACGCGGGTCTCGGTGCGGGACGGGCGGCGCACATCTTTCTGGCATGACTGCTGGCTCGCCAGCGGCGCCCTGTGCCTGTCTCACCGATTCCTCTACTCGCACACCACCTGCTAGGAGGCGACTGTCGCCGCCGTGCTGCTTCATGGGATCGACACGATCCTTGTACCCAGGCTCACCGCTGCCGGAGAGCGGGAACTGGCCTCGCTTGAGACGACCCTGGCCGCGGTCACCCTCTCCGCGCAGCACGACCAGCGGTGGCTCACCTTCTGCGCCGCCCCCAAGGCCAAGCTCTCCACCGGGGCCCTCTACAAGCTATGCCGCTTTGGCGGTGTCGACTCTCCCCATGCTGACTTCATCTGGGGGAGCCGCGCTCCCTCGCGTGTCATGTTCTTTGCTTGGATTTTGACCCAAGCTCGGGTGCACACGCGCGACGTCCTGCTGCGGAAGAATATCCTTCGCGCCTCGGAAGCCGGGTGTCCTCTTTGCGACGAGCCCCTCAAGACGGCGAGCCACTTGTTCCTCCACTGCCCCGTTGCGCGCACCCTCTGGACAACGATTGGTGTCGTCGTCCCCGATGCTGCTCATATTGGGGAGCTACACCTCCTCTCAATGCCTGCCTCCATCCATCCCGCGACGGCGCCGGCGTTCATGCTGCTGTGCTGCTGGCACCTGTGGAAGCAGCGCAATGCGGCGGTCTTCCGCGCCGCCGCCCCTTCGCTCCAGCTGCTTCTGAAAACTTGCCGCGAGGATGCCGTGCTTTGGTCTGGCCGGTTCCCCGTTGACCTGCGTGCTCGGGTCAGGGGCTAGGACCGCACCCTGCGGCTTCCTCCTTAGCGGCTCTAGCCTTGCTCTTGCTCTTGCTTTTTCTTTTCTCCTTTTTTTTCCCTGTCCCTCCTTCTCTGCTGTAATGGCTTCACCTTGGGGTTTGCCCCTTTTTTTCAATATATTCAGGTGGGGAATCTCTCCCCCCCGGTGAACATTCGAAAAAAAAAAATTTGGAGCCAACAAAAACTTTAATGGAACCACTTGATATGCATAGTATTCAAGTATGTATGATATGATTTTTGTCATGATTGTTTGTTTGTTGTATTGAACATGTTTCAAAACCCTAAACCCTACCCTTTTCAGAACCCAAGAGGAACAAATAAAAAGAAAACAAAATAATAGGGTGAGGCATATGTGAGCAAATGGCCATACTTCCCATATTGGCCTATGTCATATCTACTTTACCCAAATGGCTTTTGACCCTTAACAAACTTAACCAAATACTAAAGGAACCCAAAATAACACAATTTGGATCAAAGAGAAACCAAAATAAAAGAAAAAGAAAATAAAAATAGCATAACATATGAGGCTATGGCCATATTTGCAGATCTTTAACCTAGGTCATTTTACTTTGTGCCAATGGTTTGGAAACATAACTCAACACTAAATAACACCTTTTGGATCAACGAAACACAAATCAAATCAAAAGAAATAGCAAAATTCACTCACATATGATAATGGTCAATTTTGACATTTACATCAGGGTACCCACTTTGAGCCCCTGTATTAAGAAAATTTTAAACGAAACTCTCTCAACTCTTTGCATCTCATCCAAGACCTCATCAAGTTGAACACTTTTGATGTTGACCACTTTGATCCTTTTCAATTGCTTAATATAATCAAGCAAAGTGGCAACACCAAATCAGATTTAAGATCATACACATTTTGGATTTTCTCAAACCACCTCCATTTTTCAAACCAACACCACCATTAAGTGCCCAACATTATTTGAATCACACTTATGCAAAAGTTTGCCAAAATTCAAATTTGAATCCCATGCGGCCATTTCATCAAGCACCTTATGTGCACAATTTCACCAACTCCACACACTCTAAAATCTGGTGGGTTTTAGCCTCAACCATCACACCATTTGTCACCACAAGCTCACTCTAGCACCCAGTAAACTTTGACAAACCCCAGAGACGGAAGCGGCTGATGCGGCAGGGGATTTGGGGGTAGCTTGCTGACGCTTGATTTCGGGGCTTCGCCGGCAGAGACTAGAACGCTGGCGACGGCGCAGCTCCTCTGAGGCGGCGACGAGGGCCACGACTGGTGCAGGCGAGCGGCTGAGAGAAAGGGGATCGATGGGAGAGATGCGCATGCGGGAGCAAGCAAGTGACGACATGGAGCATTTTGTGGAACCCTCATGTGGAAGCTGTCGGAATGATCAGGCACGGAACGCATCGATGCGAGTCAATCGGACGGACACAAGATCGAGGGCTCGTTTTGACAAACTGGCCACCGTGCACTTATTAGCACTTGGGCTGAATAAAGCTCTATAGATTAGATTCCATGCAAAAAAATTACTGTACGAAAATAAAGGAAGGATACAAGCCGTAGAGCTGACACCACCATACAATACAGAAGACAGCCATACATTACACCCAGGCGCAACATAACCGGCGATATACCAGAAGTTACACTTTTCAGAAATCTACTTAGCTACTATCTCCGTCCAAAAATAAGTGACTTTATCTATAAATCTTAATCTTAGAATTGGCGACGTAGAAGGTAATTAATTCTCCACTCTCAAAATGCATGTCCCGTCCACAAACTTTATCTATGAATCGTCATCTTAGAATGCAAAGATGTACAGGAAATCTTACAGCATGCAGTATCCGTATCTACATCAACATAACCAAGGCCTACAGCATTACATGCTAATCCACAACTATTCAAGTAAAAGCTTTCAACCCCGGTGCACATCAACTCGAGGCCTACTGGGCGCCACCCACTGCCTCCAGCTCCCTCTGCCGCGGTGGCTCACTCCGCCGTCTCCTCCGCCGTGCCGTGCCAGGAGGTGCCTAAACAATATGAACCAACAGTTCATGCCATTAAAAGTTCTCAAGGCAAAACTCACAGGATGAACCTCATTCACGCTGCCAGAGGCGATTGTCCTTACCTTCTCGTCAGCATTAAGTGAGTCCACCAGATCTCCCATTCCTGCAATTGCTTCTTGCCCTTGCATCATACCCATCAATTTCTGCATTTGTGCGCGCATCTGGAATAGCTGGGCAACCAATTGGCCCACCTGATATGGAAAATGACAACCTTTTTAGCTCCATGGAGGGGCTGAATGATGGCAGAAGAAAAAACAATGTGATACGATCACAAGAGTAGGACTGAACCTCTTGTTCTGTCTTTTCGGACTCCTCAGCTACCCTAATCCTCCTCTCCCGAGATTCAGCCAGTAACTCTGGCTTTTCCCTTTCCTCTGCAAGTTTAAGGATTAAATGTAGTGACATAAGGAACCATCACTACTGCTACAACCTTCATATGTATAACACCTGTTTATGAGGAACGTACCAGCTGTCATTGCATTGATCATCGACTCTACAAATGCGAGTTTTTTCTCAGCTTCCCGGATTTGTGCAGGGGTTATCTATATATAATGAGAATTGTTCTCATGTTCTGGGATTTTATCATATCTAATTCATCAACTTCAGAGGAATGAATGAATCCCACAGGTTCATATACCTTGTTCATGCCTGGAATCATTCCAATTACACGGCTCATGGAACCCATTTTGGCAACATTTTGTGTTTGCTTTAAGAAGTCATTGAAGTCAAATTTTGCACTCAGGATCTTCTTCTGTAATTCCATGGTATCCTCTTGACGGACCTATTTGCAGCATCATTTAAACAGCATAAAACCATCACAATATTGCTTCGGACAAGACCAGAAGAGCAGTCTTATAGGAGGCTACTTACGACTTCTTGTGCTTTTTCAACAAATGAAAGGACATCACCCATTCCCAAAACACGTTGTGCCATGCGGTCGGGATAGAAAAGCTCAAGGTCCTCCATCCGTTCTCCTCGTCCTACAAACTTGATGGGCTTTCCAGACACCTACATGAACGATTAAATGATAAGTACTGATGCTGTTACATATACCTGGAGACAAATAGGGGAAAATAATTTATCACAATACTTGGACACCTCACAGGTATACTAAGGATTTCGAATAGAGTGAACATATATATGTGTGCAAATAGATAGCCTGGTGATAAAACATAGATATTGTATCGCCGATAAAATATAGATATTCTTCAACATACAAGTGAAGACAATATACACAATTGTACACTAATGCACACAGCGTAAAAATTGCATCAGTAATGAATCCAGCATCTGCAACTGCTGAACCAGCCATGTACTGCTCGACAATTGGTGAAAGAAGCAGGGAAATCCAGTGAAGTATTTTTAAAAAGGAATTCACAGCTCGGGCCAATGTAGATGAACAATAGTCCTATCTAAATTGTCAACTTATCATGAAAGCATGATAGGTGATATCCTAAGCATTCACAGATATGATGGCAAAAGAAGTTTCTGGCAAATATAACCTCTTTAACACTAAGTGCTGCCCCACCCCTGGAATCACCATCCAATTTAGTCAATATAGCACCAGATATACCAATTTCAATGTTGAAGGTGGTGACCAATGCTGCACAACATGAAAGAAGCAGTGTAAGTTGTTACAACTCTATTAAAGGAAAGTACTCTTTGAGCATACAAAATTATAAAAATAGCAGAGCAGCATCCTGCCCTATGAACACATTAGGAACAATAACAGTTTTACAGAATTGTCGGGTAGTTAACTTTCAGGCCTGTAGTTGAGTTCCTAACTTCCTATATGTCCATGGAGCAAGGACATTGGAATAGTAGCCACAAGCAGCAAATGGATACCTGCAGCTTCCTGGCCAGTCATGGCATCAACAACAAGCAAAATCTCTGTAGGATTAACTGCCTTCTTTACTTCTTTCAGTTCAACCATCATTGCTTTATCAATCTGAATGTGAGAAAGGTGATCAGGTACCAACAATATTGATGGAGAGGCAGTAGTTTCCATAAGTAAACTGAAAAAAGGCTTACCTGCAGTCTTCCAGCAGTATCCACTACAATCGCATCGATATTATTTCTTTTTGCCTCTTCCACGGCATTCTTAGTTATTTCTGCAGGTTTAGCTGCAGTTCCTTCCGAATAAACTGGCACACCCACCTGTCGATGTCATTTTCTTAGCCAAGCGAAAACTGTAGTATTGCATTCAGAAAGCAAATGTAGTTTGGTAGCTTTAACTTTTCAGTTTAAAAACAACCCAAGCACACATTGAATTTGTAATTCAGTCGAGGGTTACAGCAGCACGCACTACAGCTTACCATAAAAGTAAAGTTCATCAAAGAAGTACCTGTCCCCCCAGTACAGTGAGTTGATCAATGGCAGCTGGCCTGTAAACATCTGCAGCGACCAGCATACAACTCTTTCCCTGTAACCTAACTCTGGTATAAGTATCTACAGGTTATCGTGTACTGACGCGCTATTAAAATTCTTGAAAGTAAAGGCTGAGGAAAGCACCAGTTTCTTCAGATAGAATGCAAGTTTTGCACAAACAGTAGTCTTCCCAACACCTTGCAGACCTGCCAGTAAGATGACGGTTGGGCCAGTTCTCGCGAACACCAGGTCTGATACTTCTCCACCCATCAGTTGAACAAGTTCATCGTGCACAATCTACACGGATGATTAATAAATTAGTTTGAAAAGGTAGTTACCAGCTCACCATAATTACTAAGAATAATCTATTAACATCTCATATAATGAAACGGTTTAAGCATGTTGCAGCATTTTACTTGCTAGTGTGACTGTGAAAGGAAAGAACTTTTCATTTGAAAAATTATCCAATTACTTAGGTGCAGAGTGCAGACAACAGCAAAAGTCAATCATATGAAATCATCATCGCAAACAAATATAGTTTCTTAGTGAACCCCTTAGGGGCATCCCGCGATATACATTTTCATATTTAAGTTAGTAAAGTATCCAACATGCAGTTACCGAGTTGCAGAAAACAACAAATTCAGACACAATCATCACAGAATACCTTGACTAATTGCTGCTCAGGTCGGATTCCTCGGATAACATCTGAACCTAAGGCCTTCTCGCTCACTGACGACACGAACCGTCTGACGACCGGCAAACTTACCTGCAGGCAGGAAGCAAGAGTAGCATCACACGAAGTGCTTGTATACAGGGACAGAAATGAATACGCAAAGCTGCACCTACATCTGCCTCCAGAAGTGCTCTTCTGATGTCCCGCATCGGCTCCGCAATGCTTTCCTTGGACAGCACATCTTAAATCACAAGAGCATTGCATCGAACCATCAAAAATCTTTTGCAGTACACTGTACATGCACCTGGAAGCTAGCTAGCGACAGTAACCGAGATTGCGGGAAGCTTTGTTCCGCCGGCAAGAATGGAGAAGCATGTTAGGGTCACTCACCGACGCCGCGCAGCTTGTTCCAGGCGGAGTCGAGCCCGGTGGTGAGCTGCCCGAACGTCTCCGCGCGAACCACCAGCCCGCTCCCCCTCCGCGGCCGCCTCCACCCCTGAATTCCACAAGGATGGTGGACGGGTAGATGGTTACGGAAACAAACAACAATGCGTGCATTTACGAGTCCGTAGGAAGAGCCAATAGAGCGGGGCGGACCGAGGAGAGGGCACGTGATGCCGGGCTCTGGGCAGCGCGGAGGCGCGGACTGCGGACGGGAAGGCGGCAGAAGTGGAGGGCGGAGATGGTTTCTCTCGCCGGCGAGCGGCGGGCCGCGGCGGCGGGGGACGAGGAGAGCGTGAGTGTAGCGGCGGCCTCCATTTCCGCAGAGGTTTTGGGAGGGTGGGAGGGAACCGCCGAGGAGGATAAGACCAGCGGTGGCTGTTTGGTTTGGGACACTGCATGTGGGCCTCCTCCTAGAAGATGAAGATGAAGGCCTAGCAGAAAAGAAGGCCCGGCCATGTTATTTTGACTCATAGTTTAGGTGGCACTTACTATGAAAGAATGATGTATTTTTTCCACTCAAAATAATGAAAGATGTATATTAATTCTATTTTAAAATTTTAAAAAATCAAAAAGAAATATTGGATGTACATCTACACATTTTATGTTAGCTCATACAGTTTTATGAAAAAAGACATTTTTGTTTGGGCTATGTAAAAAAGAGGAAAAAATATCTTGTGAAAAATTATTTTAGAGCACCGAAATTTTCATTTTGACAGCCATGAAAAAAATATCTTTTCACAGCAAAAAACTTGTGTGTGAGCATGAAATGTCTTGATGTACATTCGAATTATTTGTTGACACTTTTAGAAATTATGAAATAAAAATTTAAAACAATGGCCGCATCTACACTTATGAGTCAAAGTGGATTTCCGTGGCCAAGGCGTCGTTGCTAATTTATTTTAGGGCTACTTTTCCTTTTGCATGCCTCTAAAAATATTGACAATGTTACACTGCATTTTGGTATTTGGTATTATAATCCACATATTTTGTCTGTTTGTTATTTCATTCACCTTTATTTTTGTATAGCTAATTTTCAACAATGGAAATAATTATAGCACAACGTACCACGGCCAACAATCGCGAAGTGAGCATAAGGTTAGACTCGCGATTGGCATATCAATGAATTATTAAAACCGTGTTCGTCCTAATTTTATTTATTTTGGTGTTTGTTGGACTCATTTACCTAATTATGTACCTACTGAGTCTAACAAGCATCTAAAAGACATGCAAATCTCGCTTAGTGGCCCTAACGGATGCATATTATGTGGATTTTTTTTGTGTTTAATTGGACTTGTGAAGACACCTTGAGAGTTTCTAGAGAGTAAGTAACCAAAGATCACAATCCACAAGGATTTTGAACTTTAGGGCCTCCTTTAAACGCAAAAACTTAAAAAGCCTCCTACCCGGCGCATTTTTGGGCAGCACATCGTAAAGTCCCATCAAAAGTATTTTACCCGGCGGATGTACCTTTTGTGGAGGTTAGCAAGGACAACATATGGCTATCTGTTGTGGTATTATTGATATCG
Organism: Lolium rigidum; assembly: GCF_022539505.1. Taxonomy (NCBI): domain Eukaryota; kingdom Viridiplantae; phylum Streptophyta; class Magnoliopsida; order Poales; family Poaceae; genus Lolium; species Lolium rigidum. Next base: position 256,550,112 of record NC_061510.1, read on the forward strand.
GCATATAATTATGGTAGGTAGGTGGAAGGAAAGAGCGGAATTCGTAGACGCCATAGTTTAATGGGAGCAGGAACATTTAACGTCGTCGCGTATTCTAAAGGACCTACACAGTGGACCCGGTGCAGGTGACTGGATTACCGTGTTCCACTGACTATTGTAGCTCGCCACCACGACGGCGTCGGCTAGACGGTTCTTACTATGTGATCACTACGTCCGTAAACCTGTCCCTACTTCTCTTCCCTCTATGTAGGAAAGCTTCAACAGGCTGTTGTGGGCATCGGGTGAGCTATGTCGAGCTACAGAGATCTTAGCCATAGGATGATGGTGACCGTGCATTTCTGGTTATTAATTTTGATATAATCATACATTTGGGTTTCTCACTTTGGGAAAATCTTGAGTTTACCAATTTCATCACTCTTTTGCAGTTTGCATACCAATTGAAAGTGCATGGAGCCCTCGTGTGTGGTTTTGGTAATTAATGACAATCTCTATGGACTAAAGTTTGCATTGAGTTTTGTTTGTAGGATTTATACATAGACAATGATTGAACCATTTGTTGGCTTCAAGGCTCAAAGAAGAAGATGAAATGATGACCAAGGCATTAATTAAGAAGTGACCCGAAGATTGGTCATGAGAGAGGATTGAGCCTATGGCAAGTATGTTTTGAAGATAGAGATTGAGTGGGCTCTCATGTGTATATTCAAGACATCAAGAAGATGGAGAAAGAAAAAATGTAGTCCAAGTTCAAGATAGACCATCTTGCAGAGACCATGTGCTTGAAGATTTCCATCCATGTGGTTACATGGATATGCATGTGAAGATGTGCCGAAGAAAATCTCTCCCATAGTGGAGTATGGAAAAGCAATTCACAAGACTTCACTAAGCAAGGCAATCAACAAAGGTGTTTCATCTTGAAACGATCAAGATCTTCATCATCAAGCTCAAGTGGAATGCGCAAGACAAAGTTTTGCTCTTGGTAGGGTTCTCTCTCACAAATCGATGTTAGTTGTGAGACCGGCTTATAAGTTAGTTTGTCGAACTATCAAGAGATCTCTCGAAAGAGTAACTTGATCGTATCGTTCGGAGGGAGCTTAAACCTTTTCATACTCCGCATCATATGTCTTGTTGTTATTTGGATCTTGTCCATATGGACAAGATCTAGTTCATCAAAAATGGATTTCGCATGAAATACTTGTTGCGTTTTTATATTGTTTTTTTACCGATACTTAGTGTTGAGAGGTTTCACCTCTAAATTCGTGGAAAAATCTACCCTAATTCAATAGCCTGATGATCTGCGGTGTCAAGCCAGGACACCATCATCGCTTCGCGAGCAGGACCTGCTGCGGCAGGGTGTGGTGGGGGCGTCGGCAGTACGAATTGGGCCCCAGGATTATCGTGGAAGTGGAGATCACGAAAGACCTCCATGAAGGATGCCGAGTAGCTCTTGTTTTTATCTTTTCAACAAGAACGAGTTTCACCTCAAACAGAGTTTCCAAACTCTAGTTTTTGCAGTTTTCGTACGCAGACTTTGGACCGGAATTTCTGCTTGGGGAGGCCGGTACTACCGCCTGTGGGCAGCTTGGATGTTGCCCTTACCCTCATGGAAAGTTCGATGGCCAATACTGCCACTCAGAGGTAGTACCACCACTCTACCACTGCCACCACTGCTAGAAATGATGTTTTCAGCTATGTCTCGACTCTGCAAGTTGTTTGGGTATTTCTGGAAGTTGGCATGTTCTACTTGGCTAGTATTACCGCCTGACACTTCAGACTCTTTTGACCTTTGAGATGATGTTCTACCTGGTAGTTCCCCGGAAGTTCTGGTCCAAGGAAGTGGAACTTCCGGCTCTACAACTTCTACTCACAACGATTGGATTTTCGAGGTTCCTATTTAAGGGGATTTCTTCCCCAATGGTACTGAATCTTGCATAGCTCGGTCTTGCCCCATTGTTGACCTTCTTTGAGCTTGCTCTCTGATACGCGCGAAGCACACGTCCGTTGGGAACCCCAAGTGGAAGGTATGATGCGTATAGAAGCAAGTTTCCCTCAGTATGAAACCAAGGTTATCGAACCAGTAGGAGCCAAGAAGCACGTGAACGTTGTTGGTGGAGGAGTGTAGTGCGGCGCAACACCAGTGAAACCGGCGCCAACGTGGAACCTGCACAACACAATCAAGATACTTTGCCCCAACGTAACAGTGAGGTTGGCAATCTCACCGGCTTGCTGAAAACAAAGGATTACACGTATCGAGTGGAAGATGGTGTTTGTTTGCAAAGAACAGTAAGAACAATAATTGCAGTAGAATGTATTCAGATGTAAAAGAATGGACCGGGGTCCACAGTTCACTAGTGGTGCCTCTCCAATAAGATAACTAGCATGCTAGGTGAACAAATTACAGGTGGGCAATTGAAAAATCAAGATTCAATACATATCAATGATGATTACTATGAGATTTAATCAGGGCATTACGACAAAGTACATAGACCGCTATCCAGCATGCATCTATGCCTAAATAATCCACCTTTAGGTTAGCATCCACACCCCCTCCAGTATTAAGTTGTAAACAACAGATAATTGCATTAAGTATGGTGCGTAATGTAATCAACACAAATATCCTTAGACAAAGCATCGATGTTCTATCCCTATTAGCAACGACGACATCCACAACCTTAGAACTTTCTGTCACTGTCCCAGATTCAATGGAGGCATGAACCCACTATCGAGCATAAATACTCCCTCTTGGAGTCACAAGTATCAACTTGGCCAGAGCCTCTACTAGTGATGACCCACAAGTATAGGGGGTGTATCGTACTATCTTCGATAAGTAAGAATGTCGATCCCAACGAGGAGCAGAAGGTGTTGACAAGCAGTTTCGATGAAGGATTCACC